>NW_027052991.1:0-78717 GCF_011386835.1 Chrysemys picta bellii
TGGCCACACATTTCTGAAACCCCAAACCATGTTCAGGTTTTGGCAGACTAATTTCAGCTTTTCAATTAAAAAAAAACCACAACAAATTTTGAAGGAAAGCAGACATTGTCCGTGATTTTTTCTGCTTTTTAAAAACCCCTAAGTTTTCGATCCAAAAAAAGTTTTGACGGAAAATATTTTCCCAACCCTTTTAGTGCCTTTTAGCACTAGCTGATGCTGAGAACCAGTGATACCTTGTAAAGGTGACTTGAAAAGAAGTTTTCTCAAAACTGAGTTTGTGCTGAGATGTGGAAGGTTTTTAAATGTTTATTTTTCCCAGGGCCACCCGGGGGGTGGGGGGAGGCAAATGGGGCAATTTGCCCCAGGGCCACAGGGGTCCCCACGAGAATATAGTATTCTATAGTATTGCAACTTTTTTTTATGGAAAAAATTGCAAAAAATTGCTTTGCCCCAGGCCCCCTGAATCCTCTGGGCGGCCCTGAACTTACCTTGGTGTCTTGTGGCTCTGCTCCTCCCTGAAACAAGGGGAAAGTGAGCGATGAGAACTCCCCTGAACATAGACACTCTGAATAGTATGCACTTTCAGTCTATATTAGGAATTAATGAGATTTACAAAATTTGGGCAGGATCGCGGTACAAACAAACAAGCAGAAATGAATAGACAGTAAATTACCTGGGAGCTTCTACTCTAACACTCAAATAAAGTCCTTAAAAATATGTTTCAGTCAATCTCTATTCAGAGCCTTCTCAAATTTAAATAGTGGGAGTTGGGTACCGAAGTGTCCCTTGTTCCCATGAAAATCCTTCCCTTCAAAGCATCTCAAACTGACAACTCTGTTAACTTTGTGTCAGGTTTAATATTAGAAAAAACACACACTAGACGAATGTGTTATATAAATATTAAACCAAACCAAACCACTAAATATCTGAAATTTCAACTAAATTTCCAATCCTATCCTTCCCCCAGCTGGTACATTCCTGACCCCTAATATGAACACGTATGGGTATGTTATAAATATTACAAGTCAAGAACATTCTCACAGTATGTAACACACACAGCTGCTTTCGACAGAACCCCCAACCTCAACACCTAACAAGAGGCAAGATAAATAAAAATCAGATAAACTGTATGGGTTTTATCTTGACCTGCATTCTGATTACCAAGAATCTTCACTCCCCAGGAATGAAGATTATTTAGATAGAATCAATAATACAGAATACGCCATATAAAGCAATTCAGAATCACCATTTACCCTGACTCAATACTTTAAGGAGAAGAACACTCTGATGGCTTGGATACCATCTGCCAAGACATTGTATCTTATCGGATTCAGTGTTGTTGAAAGCTATGACACTGATAGAAATAGAGCAGACATTTGTCTGACACTTCATCGAGAGGCCTTCGGGAGCCACTGAAGGAAGATCAGTCAATAGGCAGACAAATGTAACTGGGGCCGAGCTGTGCACCCAGCAGGCCAAACATGGTTCCCCACACACCTGGAAATGTGAGTTACGGGGAGGCAATGCGGGGTAATCACGATGGACAAGGAAGCTTTCCTCACCAAGTGAATGATGGACATCGTACTGGAAAAGGGGGAGGGAGGGATGCTGATGCTCTGTGTAATTCAAAACTGAGTAGGCTAATGTACATTCATGCCTGGCAATAACTGAGGGAACATTGTTAGGGGGCTTATTCCTTCACCCTCTCACTTCCCTGGTCCTTCTCGCATGAACAGAGAGTAACAATACCCAAAGTCCGAAGGTGCAAACAATTCGATGAACTTCCAGGAAGCATGATTCCAGTTTCCTTCTCAATCCAAGATACGCAACTTCAGCTACGTGAATAGCATAGCTGAAGTCGAAGTATCTTGGATCGAATTACCTGGGGTCCAGACAGCGCGGGATCGGTGGCCATGGCTCCCCCGTCAACTGCACTACCGCCGCTCACTCTGGTGGAGTTCCGGAGTCGACGGTGTGCACGTTTGGGGATCGATATATCGATCCCAGATAAATCGATTGCTACCCGCCGATACGGCGCGTAGTGAAGACGTACCCTAGTGTCCCCCTTCCCAGCTCTGACACCACAGAGCCTTGCCTGTGTCCCTGTTCCTGTTCCCATTCCCTGTTCCCATTCCTGCCCTTAGCAAAACATGATCCCAATTCCCCCACCCACAGTCTCTGTTCCCATTCCCCCCTTACTTCCTGATTGACTGCAGACTATATAGTAAAACTTGAGTTCTGCTTAGCTAGGGTTACCATATTTCAGCAAGCAAAACAGAGGACGGGAGGAGCCCCGCCCCTGTCCCTCCCACTTCCCACCCCCCAGAACCCCCAACCCTCCCCCCGTTCCTTGTCCCCTGACTGCCCCCTCCTGGGACCCCTGCCCCTAACTGCCCCCCAGGACTCCACCCCCTATCTAAGCCTCCCTGCCTCTTGTCCCCTGACTGCCCCAACCCTTATCCACACCCCCACCCCCAGACAGACCCCTGGGACTCCCACGCCCCATCCAACCACTCCCCACCCCCTGACAGCCCCCCCCAGAACTCCCAACCCATCTAAACCCCTCTGCTCCCTGTCCCCTGACTGCTCCGATCCCTCTCCCCACTCCTGCTCCCTGACAGCTCCCCCCCAGAACTCCCAACCCCCCACCCCTCCCGCTCCTTGTCCCCTGACTGCCTCCTCCTGGGACCCCTGCTCCTAACTGCCCTCCAGAACCCCACCTCCTACCTAAGCCTCCCTGTTCCTTATCCCCTAACTGCTCCTTCCTAAGACCCCCCCCCCAACTGCCCCCCAGGACCCTACCCCCTACCTGTACCCTGACTGCCCAAAACTTTCTCCACTCCCCCCAAAAAGCCCCCCCCCGAACTCCCGACCCCCCCCGGTTTCTTGACTGCCCCCTCCAGAACCTCCCTGCCCCTTCTCCTGCCCCCCTGGCCCCCTTACCCTGCTGCTCAGAACAGGGTGTTGGGCTCTGTGCGAGCCGGAGATGTGGCTGCGCTCCCCAGCACAACACACAACACGGTCCCTGGCCCTGCACAGTGCTGCTGGAGCCGGGCGCGGGGCTGCCGGGGAGGAGCTGCCGGCTCAGAGTGCAGGGAGGGAGGGAGGAGGAGGAGCTCCTCTACAGCTGCTCCGGAGTCCAGCCCGTGACTTTCCTGCAGCCCTCCCAGCCGCTCGCTCTGCTCTGCCGGGGGGGGGGGGGAATCCCGGACATTTTGAGTGATTTACAAATTCCCCCCGGACGCTATTTTTAGCACAAAAAGGAGGACATGTCCGGGTAAATCCGGACGAATGGTAACCCTAGCCGACCCAGGCTGGAGATGCGCCTCCTCCCCCCACACCCTCCTTACCTGCTTCAGGCTTCCCGCGAATCAAATATTCGTGGGAAGCAGGGGAGGGGGCGGAGTTGGGGCGGGGGGGCATGGGCGGGGCCCCGTGGAGTGTCCTCCTTTTGGAGGCTCAAAATATGGTAACCCTAGACCGGGTCGGCCCGCCCAGCACTGCCAGTCCCCGGCCCGGCCCCCGGCCGAGCACCTCCGGCCCGCCCAGCACTGCCGGCCCCCGGCCGAGCACCCCCGGCCCAGCCTCGCCGACCGCCGGCCCCCGAGCCCCCGGCCCGGCCCGGCCGACCTCCGTCCCCCGAGCCCCCGAGCCGCCGGCCCCCGAGCCCCCGGCCTGGCACCGCTGGCTCCCGAGCCCCCGGCCCGGCACCGCCGGCCGCCGGCCGCCTCTACACATTGGAGCACTTAGGGGCCACAGGGACTTAGTGGCCACTTCTAGGAGCCACGTGGCGCTGGGGCAGGCAAGGAGCCTGCCTTAGTCCCAAGCCCCTGCTGCACCGCCGACTGGACTTTTAACAGTCCACCAGAGCCACCAGGGGCCCTTTTCGACCAGGCGTTCTGGTGGAAAACTGGATGCCTGGCAACCCTACTGGCTGGCTGCTGCACACACACAGACGTAGCTGGGAGGGACTTGCATGCTGGAGGCTGTTTGTGAGCAGTTTGTGAGCAGTCCTGACTGGTGCGTACAGCAGCAAAGCAGTGAAAAGGGAACCCCAGGTTAGGGGGAAAGGGTGACCCAGCTACGCACTAGTCTAGATTGTCCCCTGGGTATGTCACACCTGCCTTCTGCAGGGTTTTGTGACTCACAGTCTAAGGCGTCAGTCTCTCCCCCATTTGTTGGGCAGGAGCTCAGGCGCCTAACTCAGGCTTTGTGAATCCCAGTGATTTTTCTAGGTGCCTAGAAGTGAAGTGTTGTGACGCTCAGCATCACTGTGCCTAACTCCTGTTGTGTATTCAGACCGTCGGGCCAACGTCCCTTTGTGGAGCTGGGCCTAATCTCATTTTGTAATGGCAGCACAATATCATAATCTTGTGCTTAGAGTTTAGACATGGAGCCCTGGGTGAACTTGATTTTCTCTGTGAACTGCTGCATGTGAATCAGATTAAAGCAAAGTGGCAGCACATCACAAGTCAAATCAGCTTTAAGGAAACCCACGAAACCAAAAGAAGGGGTTACTCTCCTGTGCAGTAACTGTAGTTCTTCTAGAGGGTGTGTCCCTAGGGGTGCACCACACTGGGCCTGCGTGTGCCCTTTGTGCCCTGCATCTAGGCCAGTGGCTCTCAAACTTTTGTACTGGTGACCCCTTTCACATAGCAAGCTTCTGAGTGCGACCCCCTCCCCTATAAATTAAAATTTATTTTTTTTAAATTAACCATTATAAATGCTGGAGGCAAACCGGGATTTGGGGTGGAGGTTGACAGCTCACGACCTCCCATGTAATAACCTCGCGACTCCCTGAGGGGTCCTGACCCCAGTTTGAGAACCCCTGGTCTAGGCCATATCAGGCTGCATGGCCAAACAGTCCGCTGAGTTCCTTCTGCACCACCAAGTCTGAGCAGAAACTCTGAAGCAGAGGGGAGGCGGACGGGTAGTGGGGCATCCAGAGGGGGACACATCTCAAAGAACTACAGTTACTACACAGGGGGAGTAACCCCTTTTTCTTCTTCAAGTCCTATCCCTACTACCGCTCAGGGTGATTTCTGAGCAGTATCCCCAGTAGGAGGAAGAAGCTTTGGAATGGAGTCCAGAACAGAAGAGAAAATTGCGTTGCTGACTGCAGCATCAGACCTGGAGACATCGACTAATGCATAGTGTCTAGCGAAAATATCTACTGAAGACCACATATCGGTCCTGCAGCTGTCTGAAATGGGCACATTTTAAAGTAGATCTATAGATGTAGACTGTGATCTGGTTGAATGTGCCAAAATACTGATAGGGAGTGTAATGGCGACAGCTTGGTATCAAGTTGTGATTCAAAAGTCTCTGGATGGAAATGACAAATCCCTTAAATCTATCTGCAATCAAAATGAATAGTCTATTGGATTTGTGAAATGGTTTAGTTCTGTCGAGGTAGAAGGCTTCTGCCCTCCTGACATCTGGAGTGTGGAGAACTGTCTCCTGGTGGGAAGTATGTGGTTTTGGGAAGAAAACTGGCAGCTATATGGTCTGATTCAGGTGAAAATTGGAAGTCACGTTAGGAAGAAAGCTGGGATGCAGTCGGAAGGAGACCTTCTCCTTGTGAAACATTGAAAGGGGGTGTGGGGAGGGGCTGCCATGAATGCACCAATCTCGCTGACTCTGTGAGCTGAGGTATAAGTATGAAAGGGATTTTTGAGCCATTGGTGATCCACTGAATCTCTGTTTGTTTGCAGGAGTGTAGATGCCCAAAGTGCATAATATGGTCCTGGAATCTTTAAGGGGATTTAATGACTTGTCAGTGTTCTCTGCAAACAACTTTCATCTGCCAAATTGAAGAGCCTCAACTGTATTCTGAATTTCCCTGGGGAAGCCAGACAATATCAGCCAGGAAGCCCGGCACAGAACTGCCGCCACAGAGATGCAGTGTCTGTATCATCAAGAGCTGCCTGCAAAGACATTCTTGCCAACAACTGACCCTCAGCAACAATTGCCTGGAATTGTTCTCTTTGATCCGAGTGAAGGCATTCAATAAATGACTCAAATTATGTATAGTTGGTAAAGTATTTGGCCATAAATGCTGGGTAATTTGCATAGAGGAATTGCAGCATAGCTGATGAATAGGCCTTCCAGCCTAGTGGGGTCCAAATGCTTTTGGTCTCTGTCATATGGGGTGGATTTGTAATGGTGTTCACCACATCAACAAAGAGAGGTTGGAAAACAGCAATTCAGAGTCCTTGGAGGGGACATAGTATTATTTGTTAGCCCTCCTACAAGTGGGTGTCACCGTAGCTGGGATTTGCCAGATGGTTCTAGTGGGTTCCCATAGAGCCTCATTAATGGGAAAGGTGACTCCTGATGGCGTCACAGAGTGCAGAATATCCAGCAGCTTGTGTTGGAGTTCTCCAAGATCTTCCAGTGGTATCTGCAGATTCTGGCACTGGCTTAATGTGGTCCTGGAACTGGCAAAAATCATGAACTAGCAGAAAGGCATCAGGGCCTCATCTGGGAAGGAGGTCTGAGATGTGGCTTCTTTGTCTGCCCTGGACTGCTGTTCCTGAAATGTTTCCTCTTGCTGCTGGGGAGGGGAAGTTTGGGTCTCCCTGTCATCCCAATGGGATGGGGCTGGGACCTAGAGAACTGCTGACAATAGGCAGTATAGGGATTCCAATATGTCCCTTGAGGCCATTACTGGGAAGGGGGTAGCATCCGGAGCTGCTCCCACCAGGATCGATGAGGTCCCAAAACATCTCCCCTGCCCCTTCGGGAAAGGGGTGTGTGTGTGTGAGGATGCTTTGGAGAACCTTGCACAAAAAGAGAGGAGGTAGAGGGAAGGTCATCTGGAGCAGCTCCCAGAGAATGGGACTGGCGGGACAATGGCACCGGGGAGGCAAAGGGATCTGGAGATGGGGGATTCTCGATACCGAAAGGTGCTCTGTGGCTGCTACCAACAGAGACTGAGGTTCAGCACTCATCACCAATTCCTTTTGTAGTCTGACGTCCTGAGGTACCGAGAGCTTTTGTGGTACCGAGAGGTGTCTGTCCTTTTCTGATGGCAATGGAGTCCTGGGGTGCCACGGGGCTGGTGCAGATGAGGTTGAAGGCTTTCATGGTACCTCAGCAGTTGGTAAGGATATTGAGAGTGGAGTCTGAGATGACAGTACTGCTCCTTCTTGTTTGGTGCTACCAGGGTCTTCCCAGAGCTCTGGTTGGACTTAGAATCGTGGCATTTTCCCATGTCCACCATATTGGAGGAGCCTCTTCCACCTTGAGGAAAACCTCTCAGAGGCTGTAGATCTGGCTGGAGTGAATTCTTTTTGTGGAGGAACCCCTGGGAAGGGCACTAGATTTGCTCTTCTGGGAGACTTCAGAGGAAGGCTCTGAGAATTTCTCCTTCCCAGAAGAATGCTGAGCTGAGGTGGAAGGGCCCTATTTGCCCCTGGTAACTGACGTCCAGGGGTTTCCTGACCTGGCTCAGGAGCAGGCTGGAGGGAATTCTCCATCATAAGGTGTCAAAGTTTGACTGCCTGGTTCTTCCCAGCCCTATAGTTCAGGCCTAGGCATACATTGCACTTCTGCAGCATGTATGATTCACCCAGGCATCTTTACAAGAGAGGCAGCATTTGAGCTGAATGAAGCGGACATGCCCCTTACAGGGGAGTCTGTGATGGATCCCGCACTTTCTCTTCTTGTGAGGGTGTTCAGGGCGCCATTTCTCGCCCCTGATCTGGGGTATTAACTGTCCCACTAGTATCCCAGAAAAGGGAGTGGAGAGGGAGGGACCCCAGCCCGACCTCTACTCCGGGTCCCAGCCCAGGGGCCCTTGGTATAGTGGCAAACCACTTGAACTAGTGATTCCTTCCCCTGGGCTACTTTCCTCTCTGGCCCTTCAGCTTGTGGAGCTTCCTGCCCTCTCTCTGCTTGGGCTAAGTTTCTCCCAACCCCTTGTGTCTGTGGAGTTCCTCTGCTCGGTACAAGCTGGGTTTCCCTTTACCAAGGGTCTTGGGCTTCTGGCCCGCCACTGCACTTTTCCAAACTCTCCTCTGCTTCCCTCCAAACTGCTCTCCTTCAAACTGCTCTCTGCTCCAACAACAAAGCACTCTGCTTCAGTTCCTCCAACTGTCTGATTGAAGCAGGGGGTTTTTTATCAGGTGACTGGCTTCAGGTGCTCTAATTGGTCTAATTGGCTTCAGGTGCACTAATTAAACTGTAGCAGCGTCTCTTCCCTCTACAGGAAATATGGTTCTCAACATCCTGGGGCTTCCATATAGCCCATCTATCACTCTCCTGCTGCCATCTGGCCATGCTGTATCACAATATATATACCTTTATTTTCTATCAAATGGAGAACAAATACCTAACAAACTGACTAATAAAAAGATACAAGCTACTGTGGTAGATCAGAAGCAGATATACTTGGGGGATGGTTTGCACGCGCAACCTGATATTGCCTTGTCAAGGCTGATTCCCCATTCCGGCACTTTGAGTGCAGAGGGTGGGGGCCCGCAAGGATTTTAAAAGTTAATACTGGCCACTCCAGGCTTCTAAACTCCCAGGGTTACAGTTTCTCTCTGACCTTGGCTTGGTAAACACTGCCATCAACCAAATGCAAAACCCTTTTTGGAACCCAAGAAGACACCCTTGGGAATTCCTTCTGGTGAGGTACCCTCAAGCCCTTTCACCTCCGCCCCCTTTGGGGAAGAGCTGAGAAAGAAAACAAAGGAAATTAGCTGTTGCCACCAGTTAATTAAACATGTGCACAAATCTCTTAGGACACCAAAAATCCAATCATGTGCTATACAACAGCGCTTCTGGGATTATCCGTTTCAGTCTAACATCTCTTTCTACCTTCTTCAGACTCACTCTTTTCAGCCGCCTCTATGAATTTCTCTTTTCTAAAGTCTTTGTAGTCTTCTTTGATCTTCACACAAATTCCTTTGCACAGTGTTCTGTATTCTTTGCCCATTTTTCCTTCTAATTTCATGCGCACCGTCCTTGCCATCAGATTCAAAATTTCCTCACTGATCCTCTGCTTGCATCCCAACATTTTCAATGCTTTTCCCTTCTTAGCTGCTGAGATTAGCTGTGAGATAAACTATTCAGAGGCCTCATCGATGTCCTTGTTGACCTTTATACTCAAGGTTCATTTCACTCACTTCCTGTACAAATGCCTCTTCGTTGAAGTGCCATTTTTGCTTCAGTTTCTGGCTATCTCTCAACTTCATAGACATTGTCAACACATATTTTGAGCGGAACATATTTTGAGCGGGCTGATCCTGTGAAAATGATTCGTTCTCGTATTGTCGCTACATCATTAAAGATTCTTCTGGTATCCGTCTTTATATAATCAATCTGATTCAGTGCGACTCCATCCAGATGTTTCCTTGTCCACTGCCGACAAGGTTCTTTTTCAAATATTGTGTTCATTATGTGGAGATGGTTTGCCTCTCTGAATGCAACCAGACAATCATTTCTTACACCTTTACTGAATTTTCTCACATACTTTTCTTTTTCAATCTTTTTTCCACTTACTATTGCATTGAAGTCCCCTTGGATAATTGTGTAGGTGGATCTTTTCTGCATTACCTCCTCCAGCTCTTCGTAGATATGGTCCATTTCTTCATCTTCCTCTTGCTGCGTGGGAGCATACACCTGAATAATTTGAATCGTTCTCCTTCATTTTATCTGAAGCGTGAGACCTGCTATTTGGGGTGACACGATGTTGCCGCTAACTATCCTTGGAACTGTTTCTTTCCTGACAATGACTCCTACACCGCCAATCCTTGCTCTATTGTCAAGTGATCTTCCTAGGAATACTTGCTCTCAGCTTTTCCATTGTGCAATGAGGTCTTTTATTCTTGTGTCAGAGGGGTAGCCGTGTTAGTCTGGATCTGTAAAAAGCAACAAAGAGTCCTGTGGCACCTTAAAGACTAACAGATGTAGTGGAGCATAAGCTTTTGTGGGTGAATGCCCACTTCATCAGATGCATGTCTTTTATTCTTGTTTCACATAACCCTATGACCTCGGCTTTTATTGATTTTCTGACTTCAATGTAAATATCGATATATGAATCGGATGACAGTGTTCTTGTGTTGTGACTTGCAACAAATAGTTAGACTAGCCTCTGTTTTTCGTCCTGTGTTATCCCAGGTCAGGCTGACGCATGAGTCTGAGCTGTTTTCCAGTTTATTCTGCATTGTGTGGCTTGTTTGGCAGGAGAATCTTGCAGCAGTGCATTCGGGGTGCCAACCCTTGTGTCCTGTAGCTGCGGTACCCCCTCCACTTTGGCCAGGTTGCCCTAGCTTAATAGAGGTATGGTGAGACTACCTACTACCCTGGAGGCTAGCTCAACACCATCTCAGCTTGGTAAGACCTGCCACAGCATATGCTCTGCCGTACTTCAAACCCCTTTCACCCTCACACCAATGCTGAAGTAGGGAGGCAGGATTTTGGGGGGGGGCCCTCATGCCCTTCCCAAATGGGAGAGTTTAATTCTCAGCACTCTACATTCAGCATTTTCTGCTTTGCTGTCAAGAGGACCCCTGCCCCCAACACAGACAGACAAACTTAACGGTGCCCCCTTCAATCCCTGCCCTCAGTGGTCCCTCAGGGAGATTGCATTACTTTACCCTCCCTCCACCTCTGCCAACCAGCATCAAGTATCTCCCAGCTCAATGGTGCTACTCAGGCACCGCCAGGGTCCATGGGATGTTATGAATGGGAGCACTGATCTGGAGCTCAGTAAGGCACAGAGACAAGGGCAGTTAGGTGGAGGAGCTGTGAGGTGCTGCCATATTCCCAGTTCCTATTGCCATCCTCACAGGGGCAGAATCGCTACTGGTCCCCCAGAATAGCTGTGTCTCATTTATGATGATAAACAGATATCTGCCTACACTATCCGCAAATCCTGAACCAGCAATCACAGTCCTCGGTAAACACCCACATGAGGAATGTGACAGAGCAATGAATATATGAGAGCAGGTGAGGGACTGAGATGTGGCACATTGAACAAACGGGAAATTGATGGAGAATACTTAGAAAATCGTGACAGTGACGCCACCTGCCAGTCCCAACCTTTTCCCAGCTGGTACAATCCTGTCCCAGCTGGGGACACATGTGGGTATGTTATAAATACTGCAGTAAGGAACATCCTCACAGTATGTAAGACACACGCCGCTGCTTTCACCAAACGCCAACCTCCTCCCCTGAGAAGAACCGACGTTCATCCAGAGCCAAAGGAATAAACTTGAAGGATGTTTTGCCCCTACCACAAAAGGAGATTGGATCTGACCTGGGTTTGGTGGTGTTGAAAACTGTTAGACAAGTGGGGAAATGCTTGGCCTAGACTGGGAGAGACTGGCCAGTTGTCTCACAGTTCATGGAAAGGCCTTCAAGGGCCCTAGTGCAGAGAGCCTTTAACAGGCAATAAATGTCATTGGGGCCCAGGGTGCGTATCATTCCTGGATCCCCACACAGGATGACAGACACCTGGAAATGTGAGTTACAGGAGATGGACTGGGAACAGTCACAGTCTAGACAGGGGAGTGCTCTGAAACAGACTGAACGATGGACCACCCCTTCATATGGGAAGAGGGAGGGATTCATTCTCTTCTGAACAGAGTGTAGCTGTGCAAATATTGTCTGGATGCCTTGAGTAACTCCATGGTCAATAGGCTAATGCAGATTCACTCCTGGCCAGAACTCAGAGGCATCCCAAACAAAGAGTGTAGAGACAGTGCCCTAGCCCAGAGAACTGGCTCAACTGCCAGTCCCTCAGAGAACTGACACAAGCTACTGAATCTCTTGGAGGCTAACGCTGAAGGCGCGAAGCTCTGAGATGAGGGCAGCTGTAATCCAGTATCTCCAAAGATGGGCTTTTATTCTTCAGCTTTCACCTCATTATCTAGTCCTCCTGGCCTCATTAGGCTGCTGTAGTGACTCTCCAGACTGAAGGTGTGTGAAGCACTTGGAGCTTCCTGTAATAATCTATGAATACTTAAGGCCCTTCGGTTTTAGTTTTTCAAATTTTTTTTAATTGCCTGGGTTTTACAAAAGCTGTTATTCAGTTTTTACTATTTTCATCCAATTTTTGGACCTCTCCAGTATATGAAAATACAGATTATGTTAAGAACAGCCAATACATTATATTAGATAAATGTGTTTATGTCAATAACAAATTAGCCTAAATGGAAAGGTGATGCTGTCTGTTAAAATAAGGCAATGTAGTGGAAGATCTACACACACACACGCATCCACATATGTAAGCAGGGTCTGAATGAATTCCCGACAGCTAGCTGGGAGTGGGAGAGAGTTCAGGAAAAAACTGTTTACATGAACACACCTAGGCTATGGCTACACTGGCGCTTTACAGCGCTGCAACTTTCTCGCTCAGGGGTGTGAAAAAACACCCCCCTGAGTGCAGCAAGTTACAGCGCTGTAAAATGCCAGTGTAAACAGTGCCCCATCACTGGGAGCCGCGCTCCCAGCGCTGTAAGCTAATCCCCTTGGGGAGGTGGAGTACCTGCAGCGGTGGGAGAGCTCTCTCCCAGTGCTGGTGCCGCGACCACACTTGCACTTCAAAGCGCTGCCGTGGGAGCGCTCCTGCAGCGGCGCCTTGGAGTTTCGAGTGTAGCCATGCCCCTACTCTGCCTAGATATACAGCAGATGGAGCTGTGTTGCTCAAATAAATCAACTTTGGCTGGTGCTGGGTTACAAATCACTCTAGTACTGAATGAAGGAGTAGTGAAATATTGTTTCAATGATGTCATTATTGTAGGAACAACGGGGAGCAGAACTGTGCTTAACCTGTCCCAAATGAGGGGGGGTCACCATCAGCTGACCAGCTTGTTAAGCCAGGGCCTGGAATGCCAGAGGCCTATGAAAGTAAGGGGGGACAGATGTACCAATCAGGAAGTGTGGAGTCTTCTTAAGGGTCTCTGGTCTGGTTTAACCTGTTCCTCCCCACTGTTCAAAGAGAGAGCTAAATAGACTTCATTAGGAGCCCCTTCATTATTTTAAAATCTCAGTTGGAGCTGAAATCAGTTGTGGTTGGGCAGTGTCTCTGCCCACCCTGCTAAGAGCTAAAAATCACTGAGAGCTAAAATTGCTTGTGGTGGGACCGTGTTTGTGCCCAGAGCTGAAAATCACTAAGAGACTGACCTGCAGACGTCACAGCATGAGAGGCAGGTGGCAGTAGAAGGTGACTGACAGTCAGCTGGCGAGGTGGCAATTGGCAGAGCCCGGAGGTGAGGCGCAGTGACGAAGAAGAGCGGGGCACCAATCGGCTGTCAATGCAGCTGGCAAAGAGGAGCGGCACGCAAGTGCTCGGGCAACAGAGCGAGTAATGTGCCTCTTTTACCCGCGCCCTCCACCCAGGGTGGGAGGTGAATTCTGCAGATGCACCTCTGGACTCTGGGTCTGCACTGTAAGGCCTGGTCCACATTGGGGGACGGGGGGTCGATCTAAGATACGGAACTTCAGCTACGAGAATAGTGTAGCTGAAGTCGACATATCCTAGATCAACTTAGAATTACTTCGCGTCCTTGCGGCGCGGGATCGATGGCCGCGGCTCCCCCGTCGACTTTGCTTCCGCCTCTCGCCAAGCTGGAGTTCAGCAGTCGACGGGAGAACAATCAGGGATCAATTTATCATGTCTATACTACACACGATAAATCAATCCCCGATACATCGATTGCTACCCGCTGAGCCGGCGGGTAGTGTGGTGTGCAGAAAAGGGACGGACACGTGAAAGGGACTTTTGGGTTGCTGGACTTAAGAACCTGAGGGAGAAGGACACAGCCCAACTTATTTGTAGGTGGGTCTTTTGCTCATGGTTTATGTTATGAACCCTCCATTTTCCCAAATTAATGCTGAGTTACTTCCCTCCTTTCATTAAAAGTTTCTCTGCTACACTCAGACTCTGTTTGTGAGAGGGGCAGTATTTCCTCTAGAGGTGCCCAGGTCACTGGGTGGAGGCTCAAACCAGTTTTGTGTTGTATTGACTGGCAGAAGGGTTCCACTTGCATACTTGTACATACTAGTTGCTTTAAGACTGAGCCGATCACAACACATCTTCTAATCTTCTCTTGCTCTGGCCATCCTTCGCCATGTTTGTCCATAGGTCCTTGTTAAGAAATCATCCCACCGGAGGCCAATCGCATGGCTGTTTCAGTTCTCGCGGATGCCACTCAGATATAGCTGCAGTCCATCTGTTGTCACTGAGTCAGGCCACATGTCCCGCCCACCGCATTTTGTGGAGCTTGCTTTTGACAACATCTCAGACTCCAGACTGCTGCCTAATTATTTCATTGGGGATGCGATTGCGGAGCGAAATGCCCAAAAATGTTCATTCCATTGCCCTCTGTGTGACAGACAGTTGATATTTTTCAGTCTTCATCAGCGACCGTGTTTCGCTGCCATATAGCATCGCTGGAAGCACGGTCAAGTTAAAAAGATTTGCACGAGTTGTTTTGCTGATCTTTCCTTGGAAGATGTCCCTGATGTCGTTGAATGTGCACCATCCAGCTTTTTTTCCTGCGCGACAGTTTGCCTTTCTGATCGTGGCGCATCTTGACTTCCTGGCCCAAATAAACGTATTTGTCAGCCTCTTGGATCTGCTCTTCTCCCTGAGTAATTTGGGTTCTTGGCAGAACATCTGATCTCATATATTTTGTTTTCAACTGGTTCATTTTTAATCCTATTTGACTACTTTTCGCAGTCAGTTCTTTAAGCATTCTCTCAAGCTGGACTGTATTTTCAGCTATCAGCTAAATACAGTTATTAAATACATTAAAGCATTAAACTGTTTTTACTTTCAATACTCTGACTTTTCTTCTGTCCTCCCGGCCCCCATTATTGTCCCAGGAAACTGTGAAGTTATTTTTTTTGCACCAATTTTCACCCACTTTTACATTAAATAAATTCCCAGGACATTTTAAAATAAAAACTGAAAATGAGAGGCCTTGTGAATACTGTGTTTTGGCCAGTGTACTGTGATTTTTACTGTGTGATGATATCGATTTAGTGTAAGAAGAAATTACTCATCTTGTGCAGTAACGATGGTTCTTCGAGATGTGTGTCCCTGTGGGTGCTCCACTCTAGGTGTCGGTGCGTCTGTGCGCTGGAGATCAGAGATTTCTCGCAGCAGTACTGGGTAGGGGGAAGGGCAGCCACTGGCACCTCCTATAGCGTGCGCCCCCCTGACTGTCCCCTCAGTTCCTTCTCTACTGGAAGTAGATGAGAGGAGAGTGGGTAGTGGAATACCCACAGGGACACACAACTCAAAGAACCATAGTTATTGCACATGGTGAGTAACTTCTTCTTCTTCATCGAGTGGTGTCCCTGTGGGTGCGCCACTCAAGGTGCTTGTAAAGCAGTACCCCTCCAGGGTGGTAGGGGTTAGGAGTTATGTATAAGTGTGTTATGAGAGCATTGTAAGGCCAACAATAGAGTCTGAGACTAGGCCTTGGGTGATAGCGTAATGCTTTACAAAAGTGAGCTCCGATGTCCAGGTTGCAGCTCTACAAACATCTATTAAGGGGACATTGTTCAAGAGTGCAATCGATGTCACCGTGGCTCGCGTTGAGTGGGATCTGATGCCCACGGTGGGTTCTTTGTGATGCAGGTGGTAGCAAGTTTGAATACAGGTAGAGACCCATTTTAGACAGTCTCTGTGTCGATATTGTAGAGCCCTTGGAGCACTCTGCTGTAGAGACGAATAGTCTTGGTGACTTGCGAAATGGTTTAGTTCTGTCCAAGTAGAAGGCTACAGCCAGTCTGACATCCAGCATGTGCAATGTTGCTTCTCGGGAGTCATTATGTGGCTTGGGCTGGAAGGCAGGTAAGTGTATGGTTTGGGTAATATGAACATTTGTAGCCACTTTGGGCAAGAATTTTGGGTGAGGATATGACATGATTTTGTCTTTGGTAAATACAGTGTACAGTCATTCAGTCATCAATGCTCCTATTTTGCTGACACGTCTGGCAGACGTGATTGCCACTAGTAATACGACCTTCAGTGACACGTGAAGGAGCGAGTAGGTTGTTAGAGGCTCAAAGGGTGGTCTTGTGAAACATTTGAACACAAGATTGAGAGCCCATGGTGGTGCAGGTTGGTGTACTTCTGGGTACATGTTCTGTATACCTGCTAGAAAGCACCGTGTAATCGGGTGAATGAATATTGAAGCCCCTTCTCTCGGTTCATGGAGGGCCGTAATGGCAGCGAGGTGTACTTTAATAGAGCTTATGGCTAACCCCGTTTCCTTCATTTCTAGTAGGTAGCCTAGGATCATCGATAGAAGCGCCTTGGTTGCATCCAGCTGTCATTGGTGACACCAAAGGGAGAATCTTCTTCACTTGTGGCAGTAAGTATTGTTAGTGGTGAGGCAACTTTTTTTTACCTATTTTACTTTCTCCGAACAGTTCAATTCCCCATGTTGGAACCAAAGAGGAGCCACGCTTTGAGATGGAGTTTCGCTGGGTCTGGATGGAGCGTCAGGCCCTTGTTCTGGGACAGGAAGTCCATCTGGAAAGGCAGCAGTTGTGGGGCACAGACTGCTAGACGTGAGAGGTACGGAAACCAAGTCTGTCTGGGCCATGTGAGGACAATGAGAATGATGTATGCGGTGTCGAGTCGTATCTTGCGGATGACCCATGGGATCAGTGGTAACGGCAGGAAGACATACATGAGTGACACATTCCATGGGATGAGGAAGGCATTCCATGCCCTGGAGCAAAATAGTGGACATTTGTGATTTGTTGCTGAGGCGAAAAGGTCGATTACTGGGTGACCCCATTTTCGGAATAGTGTGTTGAGAACCCTGTTGTGGATTTCCCACTCGTGTTCCTGTGAGAAGTGCCTGCTGAGGTTGTCGGCTGTAGTGTTTTGGCACCTTGGTAGGTATGATGTTGTGATGTTTATATTGTTGCGGATGCAGAAGCTCCATAAATTCATGGCTTTTACACATAGCGAGTGAGACCTGGCTCCTCCTTGGCGATTGATATAAAACATGCACTCCACATTGTCGGTGAGAATAGAGATTGAGGGCTCATGTGTGAGTGGAAGGAAGTGTCGGCATCCATTGTGTACCGTCCAGAGTTCCAGGAGATTGAAATGTAGGTGATTTTCCATCGCAGACAACTTGCCTTGTACATTGTGATGACCCAAGTGGGTACCCCAACCCATCAGGTAGGTGTGACGGATTGGATCACAGAAAACTCCCTTAGGACTTGCCAACCGATGTGCCAAGACTTTCCTGCCCTGACAGCTTAGGACTCCAGCACCCTGTCTTGTTGAGCCAGACATGCCAGTCTGCTCCAACACAGACCCAGGGTCTGAATTACTTGCCCCAGAGCTGCAGACTTAACTGAAAGAAACTTACAGAAGTGCTCCTGTCTTTACCACTCAGATGCCAAAGTGCCAATGCGGTCCAAACCCCAAATAAATCCATTTTACCCTGTATAAAACGTATACAGGGTAAACTCATAAATTGTTCGCCTCTATAACACTGATAGAGAGATATGCACAGCTGTTTGCCCCCCAGGTATTAATACATACTCTGAGTTAATTAATAAGTACAAAGTGATTTTATTAAATACAGAAAGTAGGATTTAAGTGGTTCCAAGTAGTAACAGAGAGAACAAAGTCAATTTCCAAGCAAAATAAAATAGAACACGCAAGTCTATGTCTAAGAAATCTGAATACAGATGAAACCTCACCAGTTTCAATAAGCTTCCTTTTACAGACTAGTCTCCTTCTAGTCTGGGTCCAACAATCATTCTCACCCCCTGTAGTTACTGTCCTTTGTTCCAATTTCTTTCAGGTATCCTTGGGAGTAGAGAGGCTCTCTCTTTAGCCAGCTGAAGACAAAATTGAGGGGTCTCCCAAAGGCTTAACTAGACTTTCCCTTGTGGGGGGAGACCCCCTTCCTCTCTCCTATGCAAAATCCAGCTCCAAGATGGAGTTTTGGAGTCACATGGGCAAGTCACATGTGCATTCATGACTGAATTTCTTACCAGACAAGCCACATTCCTGGGAAAGCTTCAATGTGGATTGGCATCTTCGAGTTCGTTGTTGGCTTAAGTGGTTCTTGATTGGGCATTTAATTTGCACATTCCCTTCTCAATAGAAATCAAGCAAGTATACCGCCAATATTCCTAACTTCAAGTACAAAAATGATACATGCATACAAATAGGATTAATAGATTGTGTCGATCATAACCTTTACAGAGATATGTTACATGACATATGTAGCATAAAACATATTCTAGTTATGTCATATATACATTCATAAGCATATTCCATAAAGCCTTATAGGGGGCACTGTCACGGGAGGCATCTGTTGTAATAGTCACTGATGCGGGGGGTGTCTTGTTGAAAGGGAATCCCGGAGCATACATTCCCTGGCTGTGTCCACCATTGTAGGGTGAGGATAATATTTGGTGGTAGTGTCACACATCTGTTGAGATAGTGTTTGCTGGGTGCATAGACCATGTTCAACCAGTGCTGCAGACAGCGTATATGGAGTCTGGCATACTTTACTACGAAAGTTGTAGCTGACATATGTCCCAGAATCTGAAGGCATGTCCTCACTGAAGTTTGTGGTCTGATGATCACCGTGTAAATAAGATTGGTCAATGCAGTGAAACTGTGGTTTGGCAATATTGCCTTGGCTTGTATGGAGTCTAGGTCGGCTACAATAAACTCCAATTGCTGGGTTGGTTCCAGGGTGGATTTCTTTTCGTTCATCTGTAGATCTAGTTGGTGAACCGGGTCTATTGTGGTCTTCAGCATGCCTGCCGTTTCTTCTCGGTTTGCACCTCTGAGAAGACAATCATCCAAATAGGGAAAGATTATGACTCCATTGTGTCATAAATGTGCTGCTACTACCACGAGCGTTTTTGAGACTACGCAGGGAACAGTGGACAGTCCGAAGGGAAAGACCCTGTATTGGTAGTGATTGGGTCCGCCTGTGAACCTCAGGAACCATCTGTGGGCAGGATGTATTGTAATATGGAAGTATGCATCTTGGAGGTTAAGGGCTGCAAACCATCTAGCGCTGGGATTATTGTGGCCAGAGTGATCATTTTTGTACCTGTGGTTGCATACGAACCTGTTGAGTTTTCGGAGATCTAAGATTGGTCTCCATCCCCTCCTTTCTTCTCTGTCAGGAAATATTTGGAATAAGAACCCCTCCCTTGGTATTGATGTGGTGCTGGTTCTACAGCACCCAGCAGTAGGAGGTAGTCTACTTCCTGTTGTAGAAGGTGATCGTGATAGGGGTCCCTGAAGAAGGATGGGATACGAGGGAGGGTAGGGGGAATGGCTGTGAAAGGACTGGTGTAGCCGGATTGTATGATCTCCAAAACCCATTGATCTGTGGTTATCGCAGCTGAGGCATGGTAAAATGGGCGTAGGCGGTGACCAAAACTGTGGAATGGGGTATCTGTTGGCACTAGAGATATGGGAGGTGGTGCATACCCTCGACCAAGACCTCAAAATTGTGGCTTAGATGTAAATGGACGGGTGGACGAGGTCTGGTTCTGTGTAGCTCGTCATCTCTGAGCCCGTTGTTTGGGTCTGTTCTGAGTGAAGTATCGTGGTTGTTGACGGTTAAATGAGGTGTCTCGTGACCTGGTTTGGTGTAAAGTGAGGGCGTTTGTCAGGCGGTGGGTGTTTGCCTAGTGTATGCAGCATTGTTCAGAAGGCCTTCATGGTATGGAGACGAGAATAGTTTATCCCTATCGAAGGGGAGGTCCTCCACTTTTAGCTGTAGTTCTTTTGGAATTCCCAAAGTCTGCAACCATGATGTTCTTCTCATAACCACAGCTGTTGTGGTTCTTTAGGCAGCTATGTCCGCTACATCCATTGATCCATTGATATTAACTGACCCTCATTGATAATGGCGTTGAGTTGAGGACGTTTATGCTTGGGGAGGTCTTCCACGAGCTCTTGTATTTTACCATAGTTAGAGTAGTCGTAATTTGCTAGTAGAGCAGAATAGTTAGCAACTCTAAGCAGAAGAGTGGCTGACGAGTAAACTTTCCGCCCAAAGAGGTTCAATCTCTTGTGTTCTTTATCTGGCAGTGAGGAGCGTAAATGAGGCTGTTTGCTACACTGATTAGCAGCCTCTACTACTAGAAAGCAGGCTTGATGGTGTGAAAACAAAAATTCCATGTCTTTGGCTGGAACGAAGTATTTTCTGTCAGATCTTTTGTTAGTCGGGGATACCGATGCCACTGTTTGCCATATTACCTCCGCAGGCTCTATTATAGCCTCTTCAATGGGGAGGGCAATCTTGGTCAATGATGCTGGTTGTAAGTTTTTTAACAACCTATGTTGTTTCTTCTGCACCTCATGTAAGGAAATTTCTTGGCTATTTGCTACTCTTTTGAAGAGTTCTTGGAACTGTTTCAGGTCATCTGGTGTCGTAGGGATAGACGGCGTCACCGCTTTGTCTGGTGCAGAAGATGAGTAAGGGGCAGGTGGTGAATCATCCGGGTCTGCCTGAGATAGTATTTCTTCTCTTCTATCTCTGTCTCAGGAGGGTAAGAGGTTTCTCTGTGTGGTAATGATGGATGTACTCTGGAACCTCCTGTTGCTGGGGAAGGATAGGGGATCTGGTATGTGGGCCAAGGACCCCATTGTGGCCATTGCATGGGGTAAGGTGGTAATGGGTAAGGCTACTGCTGTGCATACCAGGGCAGTGAATGCTCGGAGGAATGAGGCTTAGGCTTTCCATTCCATGTAGGTCTCATCTCTGATGGGGATGAGCGTTGTCCTGAACATATCCTTCCTCACCACTATGCATGGTGCAGGAGATAAAGGATGGTACCATGCTATGTAGCTCGGGGTGTGTTCGGTGTCGAGCAGTGGCGACTGTGGTGCCGAAGAAACTGCTATGTGAGCAGGACACAGGAGTTGCGCTGGTCCCGCCTTGGGGTTGCAGTCAACTGTTGGAGCACTGACCGGTGCTGGATTCAGCTTGTTAGGCGGTAGCAAGTCTTGTATCGGTGCCGGTGGCAGCAGAATTGATCGCAGTGCTGCTGCCTGTGCCACGCTCTGCCCCGGGGTGGCTTCCTGTTGTTTGTCCTTCGAGTTTGGAGATGACCATGACATCACTGGTTGGTTTGGTTTCTGGGAACACGTGAGTGGCTGATCAGGTCAATTAGAGCTTTGAACTGTCTATGGCAAACTGAACAAGAAATGCCACTGTGAGTAACTAGATTAACAATGGACATGCTGCTCTTACGAGAGTTACCTTGCTGGCACTTCTGCTCCGCCTCAGCAGTTCTCCTCTGCTCATAGACGGTAGCTCCAGAATGCATGAGACTTCACCAGGTAGAACGAGCATGAGCGAGATCTTCCCAAAACTCTGGGTCAATGTTGAAACACCTCAAGGATAATTTGAGGGAATCTTTGAAACTTTTATTCTGGCCTCCCTGAGAGCACTTTCTCTCCTTTAACTCACCATAAAAGATCTTCTCTGACAATGACTCATCTGACAGTCTGGTGACATGGCCTGCCCATCTCCCCTGTGATTTCATGCTTGGAGTGCCTACCCATCTGAGAACCTCAATATCTGGAACGTTGTCTTACCATCTTATCCTCATCAATTTCCTCAGACAGCCCATGTGAAAGTAATTCAGGTACACTGTCCAGGTTTTGCATGGATACCTCAGAGTTGGCAACATGATGACTTTGTAGATGTTCAGTTTTGTTTGTTGGCTAATGTCTCTGTGCTCCCAAAGGCTACACTTGCTTTGTCAATTCTGGTGTTGGTTTAATTATCCATGTGAACTTCACACAACAGTGCACTGCCCAGATAGCTGAACTTGTCCACTGCCCGGAGGGCTTGGCCATTCACTGTAATAGCAGGCCCTATATCAGGCTTTCCTGGTGCAGCAGGCTGGACATCACTTTTCTCTTCTTGATGTTGATTGTGAGACCAAAAGTGTCACAGGCTGAAGAGAACTAGTCCACACTTTGCTACATGTCAGACTCAAATCTGGCATTCAGGGAACAGTCATCAGCAAACAGATCATGAACAGCCACTTCCTGTACCTTTGGCTTTGCCTGTAGTTTCCTCAGATTGAAGAGTTTCCCATCAGTCCGGTATCTGATGCCAATCCAGACGTCACAGTCACCAAACGCATCTGTAATATGCCAGAAAACATCATACTGAAGAGCGCTGGTGCCAGCACACAGCCCTGCTTGACTCCCTTGGTGACTGGGAATGGTTCAGATGACTCACCATCTTCCACAGCACGAGCCATCATGAAATTGATGAACCACTGCAATGAATTTCTCTGGGAAACTGAATTTTGCCATGATTTTCCAAAGGCCCTCCCGACTGACTGCATCCAATGCTTTGTCAGGTCAATGAAAGTGTAGCGGGGTGGTTACCTCGCTCCTGCCCTGAAGGGCTTAAAACAGCCCAAGGGGAAGGGTTGTGGCTGGGAGGTGCTAAGCTGGGCTGATTGGGAAGCAGCTGCAGCTGGGCCACACCCCAATCAGGCCTCATCTGGCCCTATATAAAAAGGCTATGAGCCAGAGGCCAAGCAATCTCTCTCTGCCTTCAGAGGGAGAAGGGCCTGGCTGCAGTGAGCTAGAGACAGAGTACCTGAGTGGAGCAGGGCTGGGGACAGGCTGAGGAGCTGGGGAGCTCCAGCCTGGAAAGCCCCAGGCTGCGGCCTAGTAGGAGGCCAAGGAGTACTGGGGGTTGCAGAGGGCAGCCCAGGGGTAGGCCCAGGCAGCAGGTCCAAACCTAACCTTGCCTGAGATGAGTGGCCTATACTGCAATCTGCCCCAGGGAGCGGGGGCTAGTTGGTGACTGGCAGTGGCCTTATTCGGAGGCAAGGTAAGGCTAGTGGGTGGGCGTTCCCCGGGGAGGGGAGACCCTAGTACTGAGGGGTGTACTGCCAGGGGGCAGCACCCCAGATAAAAGGGCACCAGTGTCCGGGAAGGACACGGGGGCCAAAGGACAGGCGGATCACCGGCCTGCAGAGGGTGCTCTGGGCTGGAAATCGAGCTAATTCCCAGAAGAGACCAGCAGGAGGCGCCGCAGGGGTGAGTCCGCCCCTCTACAGAAAGTCATATACAGGTTGGAGTTCTGTTCCTGACATTTCTCCTGAAGTTGAGACGCAGCAGACACCATATCTGTGGTTCCGCACCTTTTTCTGAAGCCACACTGACACGCAGGCAGGAGCCCTTGTTCAAGGCAATTCTGGCAAGAATTTTGCTGGATCTTGATAAGGAGATGCCCTAACAGTTGTTGCAGGTCTGTCTGTTATCTTTCCACTTGTACAAGTGGACGATAGATGCAGCCTTTTGTTCCTGGGGTATAGTTTTAGAGCCCACATTGACTGGAAAAATTCAGTCAGTTTCAGAGCCATGTGCAAGCCTCTGACCTTGTAGACTTCTGCTGGTATCACTTCTGCTCCAGGTTCTTTACCATTTGACAGCAGGTCAATTGCTTTCGCAGTTTCAGTCAGTAAGAGATATGGTGATATCAAACTGGGGCAGTCGATCAATTGCCTCCTCACTTACAGATTGTTGATTGAAAAAAAATCACTGGTCTGTTGGTATAAGGAGGCACCATTATCCCTATTTGGTGTATGGTGTGTAATTCCCCTGCGAATCTAGCGCCAAAACTGATCTTTCAATTTGTAAATCTCAAAATGAATGTTTTAATATTCCCCCCAAAAAGGCTTTTTTTTGTTCTCCACTGAAACAATGATAAAAAACAACATGAAGTCATGAAATGTTTTGGTTGACCCAAATATGCATTTTCATACAAAAAATATTTCAAGGGAAAAATGAAACAATGGCAGAAAAGTGCATTCCAAAACCAGAAAACCAACAAACAAAGAAACATATGACAATTACTAGTGTTTGACTTTGCAAAAATTTGAAAATCGTACAGAGTGAGAGGGCAGGGAACGGACCACTATACTACAACTTCATAACAGCTAACAGACATTAGTAATTTTTTTTCTCTTTTAGAGGAAATTCTTGCTGAAATTTTTAAGTTCCATTTTCCCTCTTCCTTCTTCCATAGTCCCCTGAAACACCTCCCACTAAGGGACGGGGCTTCCCTCGCCCATGACCCTCCCACCCAACAAAGACTCCTACTGTGACTCCCTTTCCTATGCTTCCCTCTCCCAACTCCCCCAGCCCATCACACCTCTCTGCCTCCAAGTTCTATCGTCATCCCCACAGCCAATGACTTCTCCCTGCCTCCCCTGGATCCCACCGGATCACACGGCATATTGAAGACAGGTGTGTTTTAAACCACTGATTGTAAATCTGTCCCTCTCTTTCACAAGCCCAGCACATTGTGTTCAACAGTTGGACTATCGCCATGAACATGGCAGAATGAAAGCTCATAATTTGCCTTTTTTTCTTCCTCTGTGTGATCTGAAATGAAGACAAAGGTAATTTCTGGGACCAAAGGGGTGTGTTCAAGGGAGAAGCAAAGGCTACTGCTGGAGAATCCTTCTGGCTGCAGGGGCTTGGAAAGTTTTCCTGCTTTCATCTTCCTCATGCCCATGTGGTAGGCAAGGAGGTTACATGGGTTGTTTCCCCTGTGGCCAGGGGCACTCTGCTTGAGTCTCACCCCTTGCACCATCTTCTTTTGTTGCTTCTCAAGATCGCCTCTCCCACCAGAACAATGAAGAGCCTGATCAAACATTGTGACAACAAAATCAGCTGCCTCAATTGTGCTCCAACCATGTCATCCCCTCCCTACTCAAATCCCTTCCCTGGCTCCTTCTCTACTTCTGCAAAAATTATAGCTTTTCCTCAACTTCAAGGCTCAACACCCAGGAACTGCATACTTTGTCAGAGGGGCTGCTCTACTGCCCTGGGGTTTGTGGGCTGTTCCACAACCTCAGCCAGAGGGGAATTAATTCAAACTGGAAAGGTGCAGAGATGGGCTCCCAGGATGATCAGAGACATGGAGTGACTGTCTAAGGGCTGGTCTACATTGTGGGGGGGATCGATCCAAGATACGCAACTTCAGCTACGCGAATATCTTGGATCGAAGTATCTTGGATCAAATTACCTGGAGTCCAGACAGCGCGGGATCGACGGCCGCGGCTCCCCCGTCGACTGCGCTATCGCCGCTCGCTCTGGTGGAGTTCCGGAGTCGACGGTGAGCGCGTTTGGGGATCGATATATCGCGTCTTAACGAGACGCGATATATCGATCCCGGATAAATCAATTGCTACCCACCAATACGGCGGGTAGTGAAGACGTACCTTTAGGAGAGGAGACTAAAAGAACTGAGCTTGATTTACCTAGCAAAGGAAGGGCTGAGAGGGGATGTGCTAGCTCTGTGTAAATGTACTGGGGAAGAGAACACCAGAGAGGGAGAGGAGGAACTGGAGTTAATGAACAAATTTGTCAAAAGAATAAATGGAGTATAACTGGCCCTGAATGAAATTCAGGCTGGAAACTGAAGCTTTGTGCCCATCTAGAAAGCTGGCTAGATCGTCGGGCTCAACAGGTAGTGATCAACGGCTCCATGTCGGTCCTGGGGCAGGTTTTGTTCAATATCTTCATTAATGGTCTGGAGGATGGCATGGACTGCACTCTCAGCAAGTTTGCAGATGACACTAAACTGGGAGGAGTGGTAGATAAGCTGGAGGGTAGGGATAGGATACAGAGGGACCTAGACAAATTAGAGGATTGGGCCAAAAGAAACCTGATGAGGTTCAACAAGGACAAGTGCAGAGTCCTGCACTTAGGACGGAAGAATCCCATGCACTGCTACAGACTAGGGACTGAGTGGCTAGGCAGCAGTTCTGCAGAAAAGGACCTAAGGGTTACAGTGGACAAAAAGCTGGATATGAGTCAACAGTGTGCCCTTGTTGCCAAGAAGGCTAACGGCATTTTGGGCTGTATAAGTAGGGGCATTGCCAGCAGATCGAGGAACGTGATCGTTCCCCTCTATTCGACATTGGTGAGGCCTCATCTCGAGTACTGTGTCCAGTTTTGGGCCCCACACTACAAGAAGGATGTGGAAAAATTGGAAAGAGTCCAGCGGAGGGCAACAAAAATGATTAGGGGGCTGGAGCACATGACTTATGAGGAAAGGCTGAGGGAACTGGGATTGCTTAGTCTGCAGAAGAGAAGAATGAGGGGGGATTTGATAGCAGCCTTCAACTACCTGAAGGGGGGTTCCAAAGAGGATGGAGCTCGGCTGTTCTCAGTGGTGGCAGATGACAGAACAAGGAGCAATGGTCTCAAGTTGCAGTTGGGGAGGTTTAGGTTGGATATTAGGAAACACTATTTCACTAGGAGGGTGGTGAAGCACTGGAATGGGTTACCTAGGGAGGTGGTGGAATCTCCTTCATTAGAGGTTTTTAAGGTTAGGCTTGACAAAGCCCTGGCTGGGATGATTTAGTTGGGAATTGGTCCTGCTTTGAGCAAGGGGTTGGACTAGATGACCTTCTGAGGTCCCTTCCAACCCTGATATTCTAGGATTCTATGATCAGAGGAGGGAGATTCTGGAGCAGCGTCCCCGCAGGAGTTGTGGGGTAAGCAACAGAATGAGTTGGAAAATGGAATTTGATAAGTTTCTGAGCATGGTTATCATAGAATCATAGAAGATTAGGGTTGGAAGAAACCTCAGGAGGTCATCTAGTCCAACTCCCTGCTCAAAGCAGGACCAACACTAACTAAATCATCCCAGCCAGGGCTTTGTCAAGGCGGAACTTAAAAACCTCTAAGGAAGCAGATTCCACCACCTCCCTTGGTAATCCATTCCAGTGCTTCACCACCTTCCTAGTGAAACAGTGTTTCCTAATATCCAACCTAAACCTCCTCCACTGCAACTTGAGACCATTGCTCCTTGTTCTGTCATCTACCACCCCTGAAAATAGCCTAGTTCCATCCTCTTTGGAACCCCCCCTTCAGATAGTTGAAGGCTGCTATCAAATCCCCCTCACTCTTCTCTTCTGCAGATTAAACAAGCCCAGGTCCCTTAGCCTCTCCTCGTAAGTCATGTGCCCCAGCTCTCTGATTCTTTTTGTTGCCCTCTCCAGGACTCTTTCCAATTTGTCCACATCCTTCTTGTGGTGTGGGGCTGAAAACTGGACACAGTATTCCAGATGAGGCCTCATCAATGCTGAATAGAGGGGAATGATCGCATCCCTCAATCTGCTGGCAATGCTCCTAGTTATACAGCCCAAAATGCTGTTAGCCTTCTTGGCAACAAGGGCACATTGTGGACTCAATTCCAGTTTCTCATCCACTGTAACCCCTAGGTCCTTTTCTGCTGAACTGCTGTCTAGCCATTTGGTCCCTAGTCTGTAGCAGTGCTTGGTATTCTTCCGTCCTAAGTGCAGGACTCTGCACTTGTCATTGTTGAACCTCATCAGATTTCTTTTGGTCCAATCCTCCAATATCTCTAGGTCCTTCTGTATCCTATCCCTACCCTCCAGAGTATCTACCTATCCCCCCAGCTTAGTGTCATCCATGAACTTGCTGAGTGTGCAATCCAGACCATCATCCATATCATTAATGAGGATACTAAACAAAACCTGCCCCAGGACCAACCCCTGGGGCACTCCACATTTGCTACCGGCTGCCAAATAGACACTACCTGTTAAGCCCGACAATCCAGCCAGCTTTCTATCCACCTTATTGTCCATATATTCAATCCATACTTTTTTAACTTGCTGGCAAGACTACTGTGGGAGACTGTATCAAAAGCTTTGCTAAAGTCAAGCTATATCACGTCCACTGATTTCCCCATATCCACAGAGCCATTTATCTTATCATAGAAGGCAATCAGGTTGACTTGCCTTTGGTGAATCTATGTTGACTGTTCCTGATAACCTTCCTCTCCTCCAAGTGCTTCAAAATTGATTCCTTCAGGACCTACTCCATGATTTTTCCAGGTAGTGAGGTGAGACTGACCACCTGTAGTTCCCCGGGTGCTCCTTCTTCCCTTTTTTAAAGATGGGCACTATAGTTGCCTTTTTCCAATCATTCTAATCACTGAGGAGGAGGTGGTGCCCCTCTGATCACTGATAGCCCAGTTAATAAGTCACTCAGAAGAACTGCAGGCAGCCCAGCTTTGAATCCCTCCTCTCCCCTTTCCTAGGCAAGTGACCTAACTGCAGGGCTGCTGGCTCTTCTAAGGGGGTGCTTTGCAATCTCTCCTGTCGAAGCTATCCTTGTATAAATAATTAAATAGCCATATGCACAGAGTCTGAGACCCAGATGTGCAGCCCTCCCTGATGAGCATCCTAGTCCCTGACCTACAGAGCCATTTGCACTTGCTTTCTGGCCCAATTAGTATTAAATATTAGGGTTTTCGGTATTTTTGTAAGTCTTCTCTAAAATATATTAAGTATTTAAGTATACAAGTGTGATATCCATGCTATAGTTAAGGTTCAGGTTTCAGTTACCTGCTGAACCCTGAAAAACTGTTTTGAGCAGTTTCAGAGGCTCTGAGGGGCTCTCAGTTCTCTAATAGTCCATTACTTAAGGAGAGTCTGTTTTCAGTTGACAGTTTTAACTTCTGTATCCAGCTTCACTTTCTGAAGCTGTCTCATCGCATAGCAGTAGATCTTGATATTAAACTGTCCATAAGTTGTTTTCTTTTTTAATTTAATGCATTTAACTGAACTGAAATATCCTCCCTTGTGCTGCTTTCACCTATTCCTGGAATGAGAGCAGAAGAATACTGGAGAGTTATACTAATGTAAATCCATACCAAGTGCTGACTACAGGGCGGAGATCAAAATCCCCTTAAAGAATAATAAACACACAGTGTTGTTAAAAAGGCAGCATTAGTGCTAACAGACTCAGTTCTTCAGGTCTGATAGGCTGGCAGTGAACAGTTTCAAGTTTGAAGACTCTTGGACCTGATTCTCATCTTCTCATATACAGCTCTGATAATGGGAATTAGGTGCCCAGGTTCTTTTGAAAATCTTGCTATGCACCGAGCTGCATGTTTAGGCACCTAAATATATTTGAAAATCTGGCTCTTAGGCACTTTTGAAAACTTTACTCAATGTTGAAGACGTTTTTTTCTAGCAATAAAAACACAAGTATTTGCTTTGGTTGTTATAAGAATGGAAGGATTTATTAATCAGCTATAGTTATATGATTGTTCAAAGGGCAAGCAAACAGGTACTGCAGTGACTCTGAAAAGGATTCAGCTGGTGACAGTGGCCAAATAACTTAACATGATCTCCCACTGTAATGCTGTTTCAAAAAGAGCTAATGTGACCCTGGGGTGTAAAACAGGGGGGTAGTGATTTTTACCTCTGTATCCAGCATTGGAGAGACTGATATTGAAATACTGCATCCAATTCTGGGGTCCACATTTTAAAAAGGATTATGAAAAATTGGAGAGGGCACAGAAAAGAGCTGGAACTATAATTCAAGGGCAGGAGAAAATGACTGAAAAGGACACATTTAAAGAGCTGAATCTGTTGCGCTTATCGAAAAGAAGATTGAGAGGTGATGTGAATACAGTGTGAATACACTGCACAAGAACATTTGTGGGGAGAAAATACTGCGTATTAAAGAGCTCTTTAATCTAGCAGAGAAAGTCCTAACAACGACCAATGACTAGAAGTAAAAGCCAGAACAATTCAGATTAGAAATAATAGCTCACATTTTTAACAGTGAGGGTGATTAACCATTGGAACAAACTACTAAAGGAAGTGGTGGTTTTTCAATCTCTTGATGTCGTCAAATCAAGCCTAGATTCCTTTCTGAAAGACGCTTTAGTCAAACACAAATTATTGGGTTCCATACAGAGCTAACTTGGTGAAATTTAATGGTATGGGATTGATAGAAGGGAGGTCAGAATAGATGATGTAATGTTCTGTTGGGACCTTAACATCTATAAATAGCTCACAGACTGATATATTTTATCACAAGTATAGAAACCACACAATTCAATTACCACACGATAATTATGAAAACACAGTGCTTTTCCCAGCCATCCAACATTAATGTCCGTGAATTTGCTCCAGTGATCCAATGAGGCCTGCAAAACCATGGAGAATTACCCCATCTTGTTCATGGACAAATGCTTGATGAGATAGGCAAAGAATGGGCAAAGTGATCACAACGCTAGCCTCACCGCAGCTGGAAAACCTGAGCTACTTGGTTTGAATATTACCTAGCCTGATCACCTTATGCAACAGCATATATGGAGGGAAGAGCTTTGCACACCTCCATCAACTTCCCTCACTGTGGATTTCCCCACACCAAACTGGTTCACCACCAAGTGGCAGCAATCTGAAGAGATAAGCTCCACACTGCAATTGCCACGCATGTCTCCATGCTAATTGGTGTTCTAGCACTGCAGGTCAAGACAATGTTTGGCTCACAGCTCCAGGAAGGTGACTTTCTGCATCCTAAAGTTTTAGGACCATTGCTGGTCATGCCAAGACTTAAGAGCTATTTGATCCCATGACTGTGCTCACTGGCTAGGCCCAGAAGTGTCACTCCATCGAGAGAAGCTGCTCTAGGAATATATGACAGAGACAGAAAGGCCAGTGCAAATTCAAAGGATGGTTCTTCTTCTACCAATTTAATTTAAAAATCCAATTGCTATCTAAAATTAACCGACAGCTAAGCACAATATTTTATTATTTTTTTATTATATATATTATATATTTATTATATAATGGGGCCTAACTGGTATATAAGGGCAGTCAGCAGCAAACCAGCTGAGCGGCGAACAGCAGAGGCTAACAGAGGAAGTTTGCCTGGGAGCTGTCCGAGAGGAGGTACGCTAAGTGCTGCATTAGGGGGGCTGTGTTGGTGAGTATCTGAGTGTCTGCTGCTGGGACAGTTGGTCAGTTTGACCGTGTGCTTGATTGCTTGCTTGGTTGTTTGAAAAGTGTGAATTGGGAGTGCTTTGTTCCAGGTGGGCCTTGAGGGGGCCTGACTGGTATATAAGGCCAGTCAGCAGCGAACCAGCTGAGCGGCGAACAGCAGAGGCTAAAAGCGGGAGTTTGCCTGGGCAGAGCCCACTGAGGCTTTCATCTATGGGTTTCTCTGAGTAGTTCCTGCAACAGTTGAGGAAGCTCTTAAGAGGACGGTGATATGGAAGGTGAGCGATCAGCTGTTGTCACCTGCACAGGTTGTGCCATGTTTGTCTTTCTTCCACAGGACAGAAGCGACTTTGTCTGTACGAAGGGCAAGCTGGTCTCCATATTGGAAGAGAAGGTTCGAGGCCTGGAGAAACGAGTATCGACTCTGCGTTGCATAAGGGAAAATGAAGATTTCCTGGACAGACGTCAGGAGATGCTTCTACGGCCACAATGTTCTGAAGATTCAGAACAGGTGCAGCAGGGACAGAAGGATTGTGAAGAGGTTTGGCAGCATGTGACCTCCAGAAGAAGAAAGAGGAGCGTCCATGCACCAGCAATGGAGATACAGGTGAGCAATCGTTTCCATGTTCTCTCTACAGGTACTAATGCGGAGAGTGGACTAGATGACCCATCTGAGGGAAGGGAGCAGAAGGAGACTCCACCGATTGGAAGGCAAAAGATGCACTGTCCTAGGGATGGGGGTTCCACGACCACCACTCCCAAGAGGAGGAGGAGGGTGGTGGTGGTCGGGGACTCCCTCCTCAGGGGGACTGAGTCATCTATCTGCCGCCCCGACCGGGAAAACCGAGAGGTCTGCTGCTTGCCAGGAGCTAGGATACACGATGTGACGGAGAGACTGCCGAGACTCATCAAACCTTCGGATCGCTACCCCTTCCTGCTTCTCCACGTGGGCACCAATGATACTGCCAAGAATGACCTTGAGCGGATCACTGCAGACTACGTGGCTCTGGGAAGAAGGATAAAGGAGTTTGAGGCGCAAGTGGCGTTCTCGTCCATCCTCCCTGTGCAAGGAAAAGGCCTGGGTAGAGACCGTCGAATCATGGAACTCAACGAATGGCTACGCAGGTGGTGTTGGAGAGAAGGCTTTGGATTCTTTGACCATGGGATGGTGTTCCAAGAACGAGGAGTGCTAGGCAGAGACGGGCTCCACCTAACGACGAGAGGGAAGAGCATCTTCGCCAGCAGGCTGGCTAACCTAGTGAGGAGGGCTTTAAACTAGGTTCACCGGGGGAAGGAGACCAAAGCCCTGAGGTAAGTGGGGAAATGGGATCCTGGGAGGAAGCACGAGTAGGAGAGCGCAAGAGGGGAGGACTCCTGTCTCATGCTGAGAAAGAGGGACGATCGATGAGTTATCTTAAGTGCCTATACACAAATGCAAGAAGCCTGGGAAACAAGCAGGGAGAACTGGAAGTCCTGGCACAGTCAGGGAACTATGATGCGATTGGAATAACAGAGACTTGGTGGGATAACTCACATGACTGGAGTACTGTCATGGATGGATATAAACTGTTCAGGAAGGACAGGCAGGGCAGAAAAGGTGGGGGAGTTGCGTTGTATGTAAGAGAGGAGTATGACTGCTCAGAGCTCCTGTATGAAACTGCAGAAAAACCTGAGAGTCTCTGGATAAAGTTGAGAAGTGTGAGTAACAAGGGTGATGTCATGGTTGGAGTCTCCTATAGACCACCAGACCAGGGGGATGAGGTGGACGAGGCTTTCTTCTGGCAACTAGCAGAAGTTGCTAGATCGCAGGCCCTGGTTCTCATGGGAGACTTTAATCACCCTGATATCTGCTGGGAGAGCAATACAGCGGTGCACAGACAATCCAGGAAATTTTTGGAAAGTGTAGGGGACAATTTCCTGGTGCAAGTGCTGGAGGAACCAACTAGGGGCAGAGCTTTTCTTGACCTGCTGCTCACAAACAGGGAAGAATTAGTAGGGGAAGCAAAAGTGGATGGGAACCTGGGAGGCAGTGACCATGAGATGGTCGAGTTCAGGATCCTGACACAAGGAAGAAAGGAGATCAGCACAATACGGACCCTGGACTTCAGAAAAGCAGACTTTGACTCCCTCAGGGAACAGATGGGCAGGATCCCCTGGGAGAATAACATGAAGGGCAAAGGGGTCCAGGAGAGCTGGCTGTATTTTAAAGAATCCTTATTGCGGTCGCAGGAACAAACCATCCCGATGTGTAGAAAGAATAGTAAATATGGCAGGCGACCAGCTTGGCTAAACAGTGAAATCCTTGCTGATCTTAAACGCAAAAAAGAAGCTTACAAGAAGTGGAAGATTGGACAAGTGACCAGGGAGGAGTATAAAAATATTGCTCAGGCATGCAGGAGTGAAATCAGGAAGGCCAAATCACTCTTGGAGTTGCAGTTAGCAAGAGATGTTAAGAGTAACAAGAAGGGTTTCTACAGGTATGTTAGCAACAAGAAGAAAGTCAAGGAAAGTGTGGGCCCCTTACTGAATGAGGGAGGCAACCTAGTGACCGAGGATGTGGAAAAAGCTAATGTACTCAATGATTTTTTTGCCTCTGTCTTCACGAACTAGGTCAGCTCCCAGACTGCTGCACTGGGCAGCACAATATGGGGAGAAGGTGACCAGCCCTCTGTGGAGAAAGAAGTGGTTCAGGACTATTTAGAAAAACTGGACGTGCACAAGTCCATGGGGCCGGATGCGCTGCATCCGAGGGTGCTAAAGGAGTAGGCGGGTGAGATTGCAGAGCCATTAGCCATTATTTTTGAAAACTCATGGCGATCGGGGGAGGTCCCGGATGACTGGAAAAAGGCTAATGTAGTGCCCATCTTTAAAAAAGGGAAGGAGGAGGATCCGGGGAACTACAGGCCAGTCAGCCTCACCTCCGTCCCTGGAAAAATCATGGAGCAGGTCCTCAAGGAATCAATTATGAAACATTTAGAGGAGAGGAAAGTGATCAGGAACAGTCAGCAGGGATTCACGAAGGGGAAGTCGTGCCTGACTAACCTAATTGCCTTCTATGATGAGATAACTGGCTCTGTGGATGAGGGGAAAGCAGTGGATGTGTTATTCCTTGACTTTAGCAAAGCTTTTGATACGGACTCCCACAATATTCTTGCCACCAAGTTAAAGAAGTATGGGCTGGATGAATAGACTGTAAGGTGGATAGAAAGCTGGCTAGATCGTCGGGCTCAACGGGAAGTGATCAATGACTCCATGTCTAGCTGGCAGCCGGTTTCAAGCGGAGTGCCCCAAGGGTCGGTCCTGGGGCCGGTTTTGTTTGATATCTTTATTAATGATCTGGAGGATGGTGTGGACTGCACTCTCAGCAAGTTTGCAGATGACACTAAACTAGGAGGCGTGGTAGGTACATTAGAGGGTAGGGATCGGATACAGCGGGACCTAGACAAATTAGAGGATTGGGCCAAAAAAAACCTGATGAGGTTCAACAAGGACAAGAGCAGAGTCCTGCACTTAGGACGGAAGAATCCCACGCACTGCTACAGACTAGGGACCAAATGGCTAGGTAGCAGTTCTGCAGAAAAGGACCTAGGGGTCACAGTGGACAAGAACCTGGATATGAGTCAACAGTGTGCTCTTGTTGCCAAGAAGGCTAATGGCATTTTGGGATGTATAAGTAGGGGCATTGCCAGCAGATCGAGGAACGTGATCGTTCCCCTTTATTCGACATTGGTGAGGCCTCATCTGGAATACTGTGTCCAGTTTTGGGCCCCACATTACAAGAAGGATGTGGAAAAATTGGAAAGAGTCCAACGGAGGGCAACAAAAATGATTAGGGATCTGGAGCACATGACTTATGAGGAAAGGCTGAGGGAACTGGGATTGTTTAGTCTGCAGAAGAGAAGAATGAGGGGGGATTTGATAGCAGCCTTCAACTACCTGAAGGGGGGTTCCAAAGAGGATGGAGTTCGGCTGTTCTCAGTGGTGGCAGATGACAGAACAAGGAGTAATGGTCTCAAGTTGCAGTGGGGGAGGTCCAGGTTGGATATTAGGAAACACTATTTCACTAGAAGGGTGGTGAAGCACTGGAATGCGTTACCTAGGGAGGTGGTGGAGTCTCCTTTCTTGGAGGTTTTTAAGGCCCGGCTTGACAAAGCCCTGGCTGGGATGATTTAGCTGGGAATTGGTCCTGCTTTGAGCAGGAGGTAGGACTAGATGACCTCTTGAGGTCCCTTCCAACCCTGATATTCTAGGATTCTATATTCATTTTAATATCATAATTAATATGAGAACTTCTAGTACTAATATTCATATTGTAATTTCTTATTCCAAAAATATTGTTCTAGACTTTCAATGGGACTTAGACACTGAAATCACTTAGATACTTTTGAAAATGTTACTCTTAGTGTCTAAAATTAGGCATCTAAATCTTTACTTAGGTATCAAAGTAAGTGGCTTTATTCTCAGAGGTGCTGAGAACCTACAGTCCCCATTGATTTCAGAAGTAATTATGGGAGCTTGGCATCTCCGAAAATCAGCCCACTCATTTAGCCATCACATCTTGAAAGACGTCCTGACCAGACAAGAGGAAGCAACCAAACAAGATCACTGTGACAAACGTGAGACCTTGCAAGCATGGAAACTTCAAAGACTGTTCTACTGAGATGTGATAGCCACTGTGGGCACAGGGGATGTTCACAGACTGCTGTATCAATAATCGGTATATGCAGCTGTGTGTTTCTGGCTCGCTGAGTGAGTTTTCAGCAGAATCTGGACTCACTGCGGGGTGGGGAGGGTAATGAATGCAAGTCCCAATGCCAGTTACTCAGACACCCAGCACCTTTGAAGCTTTGGTCCTGGGGAGAAGTAGCACTGATTGGTTTTACCTGGTCCTGGAGGCCTGACGACAAAGGCCCCAAATAGTATAACGATTCAGCCTGATCTGACTTAGGTCAGACTCACTCTGGACCAGTGTATGGACCTACCAGGACTCCCTGTGGATGATGGGTGACACTGGCTAAGGTTAATATCTGTGCTGTCTATTGTTTTAGGATAGGTTTTCTTTGACATACACTTGTACTAAATCAAGATACTGTGTTCTGTGAAAGCTGGCTAGTCACTGGTAACCCTGTCATTATCCCTGGGGGAGAGCAGAACTGCAGGTGCTAACCTAAAGTCAGACCTGCTAGGGTAGTCACAGGGAATTGCCGGGGGACTGCAGCCCTAAAATTGTGGTCTGGAGGGAGAGGGACAGGGGTTATAGAATCATAGAATATCAGGATTGGAAGGACCTCAGGAGGTCATCTAGTCCAACCCCCTGCTCAAAGCAGGACCAACCCCAACTAAATCATCCTGCTCATAGTGGGATGATGGCTGGAGGCCAGGAAGGGGGAACAGGTGCAGTTAACCCCAAAACTGGGACAATCTCCATTGGGTTCAGCTGAATCCCGGGCAATGCCTGGGATGATGAGAACCTGAAGTTCCTAATATCACCCATGCTCTAGCACATCATTTTTCCTTCCCACACAGGAGCACTCCACATTACGCTTCCTCTTTTTCTTGTTTTGCCTTCCGTCTCATGAGAGTCTAGCTTAGGCAGCCAGAAAAACTCCACCTTTGCAACTCTGCTGTACTGAAAGAGACAACCTGAGAGCCATGCTTTCACCCCAGCCAGTAACAGCTAAATCTCAGGTTAATAAGTAGAGCTGCGTGAAACCTTTTGTCTGAACCTCTTTTTCCAGTAAAAAATGCAGATTTAGGCTGACTAAAACATTTTGCGAATTCATGTTAATTTTGCAGAATTATTTTGGTGAAAAACAAACCAACAAACATGCAGAAAAAAGGAAATTGTTTTGTTTTGACATTGTTGAATGGAAACATTTGATTTCTCAATTCAAAATGACTTTTTTTTTTAATTTTCTTCAATTTTATTTAAAATATATAAAAACATTTTAAAAGCTCCAAAACAAAATGAAATGTTACATTTCATGTCAAACACTTCATGTCACTGAAAAAAAATTTTTATAGGCCAAAATTTTGAATTTTTTTTCATTCAGGGTTACCTAAAACATTCCCCCCCGCCAAATTTTTTGGAACTGCCAGCAAAATTAAAAGTCAGTTCTTTGCACTGCTCTACTAATAAAACTCTTGGAATTTGCAGCTGCTAAATGGCAAATAATAGGGACAGAAGCTGGGCCTTCTTATATTTCTTCTCCTGTGTGTGTCTGCTTTGTTTTGTCTTGTCTTTAAAAGAAACAGGACTGGAATTCAACACCCCCAAAGCAACCATCTTACTGTATCTACCTCATGTCCCCAACAAGGTCATTCAATCCTTCTTCAGCACCAGAGCCCAAGGATAGTCCAGCCAGGAACAAACATTTCTAGAGTGTCTAGATGACCATTTACACCCCTGCTATAGCTGGCAAACAAGTCACTTGTCTGATATGGCCAAAATCTCTAGTTTAGACAAAGGTGAGGAGATTTTCCACTAAAGAAAATGCTGTACAGAGAAAGGGAGTATGGGAAGCAGCCACAATGAAAGTCTTATTTAGTTCTTTCAGTTGTAAATGCTTTAAGAGTTTTCCTTTCCCTTCTCCTTCCCCTGTGTTTTTAATAGAAGGTTAAAAGGATTTATGTTCTCTCCCCGCCCTTTAATGGAAAAGGGGCAGTGATCAGTAATAATTCTGACACAAACCCGCTTACCATAAGTAAGTGTTTAGTGCTGCAACTATATACAAGAGCCTTCAATCTCCTCAACCATTGCTGGCCCCAACATACGCCCTCTATCAATTCAACAGGGAAAATGAATCTCACAGCTTTGTTGACAAAGATTTTTTATATGAGCTACATTTTCCTCACCGGGAATCATAGGTATTGTTTCAAATAATGGCAATTTCAGCATCCTTTTAATATTCTGATCATTAAAACCAGCCACCTGCTTGAGCCAGTGCTAAAACTGTCCAATTTCATGGCATAACGTGATTTTTTTTCTGGAGCAGAGGGAGGGAAATAACCATTAGATACTTTTCAGTTTCTTAGATGAGCCATTTTAAAGGCTTTTAATCTGTAAATTGATGATAATTACTCCCTGACCTCCTTTGTAGGACACTTTGAGTATGTCTACACTGCAATAAATAATTCCCGGCACCAAGTCTGAGAGCCATGGTCAATTGACTAGGGCTCGGACTGTGGAGCTAAATACTGCTGTGTAAACATTTGGGATCAGACTAGACCCCAGGCTCTGAGACCCTCCCTCCTTGTGGGCTTTCACAGCCTGGATTCCAGACCAAGCCAAAACGTCTGCCCTGCAATTTGTAATCCTGGAGATAGAGCCCTGTGAGCTGATTTGTGCCTCCTGCTGCCCTGCCGTGGGTCTTTTGTTGCAGTGTAAATGTTCCCTTTGAGATCTAGTGATGGGAATTGCTATATAAGAACTATTTCCTCTTTTGTGTAGGTGTGACACTCTGTATCTCGGGGGAACACCCTGCAACCCCATGTTCATCCTTGTAATATAATTGCGTGGTATCCAATGCAAAGTTTGTCATGTCGGGTGTCTTCAGAAGGTTTATGATGCACTGAGCATTGTTGTTACAATAATGTTATAGGTAGTAATTTCATCTATATAGTTGTGAGGCTGAAAATGTGTCCTCATGGCTTAAAACAAGCCCAGGCAAAACTCTCCAGGAACAGAGGGGCAGTTCACACCTCATCGAGGCATATATGGGATGAACCCAGCCCAGCCTCACAGGAACAAAGGACACTGGCCTAGGCAGCAACAAAGGATCTGTTGGACTCTCAAGTGAGTCACCCCCTTTCCCTTCCTTTGGTCAGTTTGGGACTACGATGAGGTAATGCTCACCTGACTCTGAAGGGGGGGTGGGGGCAAAGCCAAGGGCTGGTCTACACTGGGGGGGGATCGATCCAAGATACGGAACTTCAGCTACGCGAATAGCATAGCTGAAGTCGAAGTATCTTGGATCGAATTACCTGGGGTCCAGACGGCGCGGGATCGACGACCGCGGCTCCCCCGTCGACTGCGCTACCGCCGCTCGCTCTGGTGGAGTTCCGGAGTCCACGGTGAGCGCGTTCGGGGATCGATATATCGCGTCTTAACGAGATGTGATATATCGATCCCAGATAAATCGATTGCTACCCACCAATACAGCGGGTAGTGAAGACGTACCCCCAGAGGGAAGAAAGAACATGATAATGAGGTGCTTTTGCATCAGTACCCTGCTACAATTCCTTACAGAAATAGAACTGTTAAATAACAAGTCGAAGTTATTGATAAATATATTCAAGACCACCAAGATCATGAAATTCTTAACATTTGACAGATTTCCCCCCTTAACTATAATGATCTTGTCAGGATTTTTACCTTGAAATTAATTATATTTATTCTCACTTTTGCCTTCAACATAGAGGTTTTTTTTTTGCCTGTGTACTATGAAGACATAGCAAAATAGATTTAAAAAATAGAATTATGACTAGAAATAGATATAACAACAGTGAACATATTAAAGTCAGTAAACATCAACAGCCTTCGAGTTGAATTCAATACATTACCTTGACGCTGAATGATTGCAGATCAGTGTTTCTCCCTTTCTTTCAGTCCATGGATCACTTCACCAGAGAATCCCTCATGGACCAGCGTCTCTCTAAAGCTACTGGTCCCAAGTGCTTGGGTCATCAACTGTTTTATTCTTGGATTCTGGAGAATCACTAGTGTATTGGAATATAAAAATGAAACTAAGTTATGACTTACATAACTAAGGTCTGACTCTTTGCCTAATTGTACTGCCACTAGTTCTCACATTTTTATCATAGTGTTTACAGCAATGAAGCCCATTTCTGCTGGGTTCATTCAGTGTCTGAAGTAGCATGTTACCATCAATGTGCAGCAATTCCTGCTTACTAATTAATCATTGAATAATTGAATAACCAATACTTCAGTGATTAATAGGGGTCATGAGCTATACTGGTGAATGAATAGTATCTTTGCTATAAAACGTCAGTGTTCGGCATTCAGATTTTGTTTTATATCTTTCATGCAAACATTTGTAAATAAAAATACAATTTTATATATTTTAAATAAATGGGATGGAGGACTCACCACATTCACAAATTAAAGAGGGAAGCAAATATTCTTTTTTTCATACAAAAAGCCATTTTGGGGGATAAACAGTATCAATTCCTGATTTTCTGTTCCTCCTTTGCACTTTGGTGCACCCAGTGAGCATTGTGCTATGGCTGATGTTTATGTTTAAGAATCGTTGGCAGACTGGTCATTTGAAATGAAAAGGTGCCTGGGCTCAAGCAATTTTTTTAATTTCATAACTGATGCGGCCAGCCTAGAGGTGCTGGGGCTCAATCCTGGCAAGCCCTGGCACAAATGAATCCCTGGGAGAGACCCCACTGCACCTGGGTTCCACAGCCCACTGGCAACATGAGCTGGAGGCTCCTTCATGGAGCCCTGAGGTGTTCACAGACAGCAGTGGCCTGCCTCTCACACATCCCTGCCCCTTCTGCAGCTGGGGTTCAGCACCTCGACCATCCCCTTCAGATCTGGCTTCTCTTCTCCCCTCCCCTGGTTATTTATGGTCACCCTGCCCAAAGCCTCAGGAAGCCCAGGGACCTCTTCATAAGTTTGGCCTGGCATTGGCCCAGCTCAGCCTATGCAGCTCTCTCCTTTTCCTCATTCCCTCACAAGTCCAGGCAGAGCTCCCCAGGCAGCATCCAGTCACTCCCCAGACATCTCCTCAGAGCAGCAGGCATAATTCATGGTTCTCTGCCTGATGACCCCACTGGCACTCTCTGGCTTAGCCCTGTCCTTCTTGTGTTCTCCCCAGTAATTAGTTGATCTCTGTTCCTTTTTTCTCACCCTTCCCTTCCTCTGGGGGGGGGGGAGTGGGCACTGCTGTCTGGCAGGCTCAGGCCAAGGGAGGGGAAGAATGAAGGCCCCAGGAAGAGACCTAGCCTGGGAGGGATTTTTCAATCTGTGCTGCATCATTTTTCCTTCAGAGTCCAGCTCCTGCCCCTCAGCAAGTGAGCCAGGGCAGCCATGGGCAAGGGGAGCCCTGGCAGTGCGGCTCCAATGGACTGATGCTGCTATGGAGCTAGGATGGGCATCAGGGAGCAGAGTCAGTGTAGAACATACGAACGTAAGAACGGCCGTACTGGGTCAGACCAAGGGTCCATCCAGCCCAGCATCCTGCCTGCTGATAGTGGCCAATGCCAGGTGCCCCAGAGGGAGTGAACCTAATAGGCAATGATCAAGTGATCAAGCCCAGGGGCTCTGCACAGATGGCTAGGATCAGTGCAGGTGCCTGAGGCTGTCACTGGTTTGTGGATAGGTCCTGCAGCCTTTTCACAAAGGGCCAACCCTGCCCACTCCCCCCATGCGATGATGTGGGGAAAGGTCTAGGAGGGGCCCAAACAGACCTGCTCTGCGCCACAAAGTGAACAACAGAGCGAGCTAACACAATGTCACCGGCTCCTGCGATTTTATTGTGAGTCTCGTGATACTTGGTGTTTGACAGAGAACCCCAGCTCCTGGAGTCAGGTGACTAGGTGAGAGACTCAGTTTTTATTTAAACAAAAAAAGTCAGTTTTTAAGCCCTCCTGGTTGCAGACAGAAGCTTGAAAGTGAGTGCGGCCAGAAGTCTTGGGAGAAAATGTGTTTTGTTTCGGTTTTTTTAAATAAATTTCATGGTGTTTTGGGGGCCAGGTTCATGACTTTCTAACATTTGGGGTCAGCAATCCTGGTAACATGATGCCAACCATAACTGATCCTGGTCCAAATAGCCAGTCCACCATATCATCTATTTACCAGCTGGCTTGCCTGGTTTCTCCTGCCAGGGGGCAAATGCAAGGGGTCTCCTCAGGGGATGGATGTGGCTGGGAACATCAGGGGCTGGATAGGGGACGGAGTGGAGGAGTAGGAGTTCAAAAATCCCCAAGCAGACCAGAAGGCATGATTTATTTTTTATCTTTTGGGGGCCAGGCTCATGATTTTCTGTGCTCCTATGCTTGTGGTTGGTTATACTGGTATTTCAAATCCCTCTTCTACAACCAGAATGCTGCTGAGTATCTTCCTATGGGGGTAGGCAGGGTGGTAGGAGGATTTGGGGCTGTCAGCCGGACAGAGGGGAGGGGAGTGGAGGGGAGGAGACTGTGCAAAGCAGAGGGAAATTGTCCTTTTGAGAAATTGCTGATTTCTGCCTGTCTGTCTTGTTAGTGATTGCAAGGGGCGCAGTATGGCAGTGAAGCCGTTTCATTACAATAGCTAGAATGACTAGACCAACTCACCACAGGCTGCTTGCCCCACACAGCATCCCGCATGGGCACGTACAATTTATGGCTTCAACTTTGTTTTTAATTGTATAAAATGGCAGCAAAATTTCAGACTGTCCTAGTGGAGCAGACCTAGGTGCCCTCATTTTAGTGTCTCCCCCACAGCCTCCCAGAGCCTCCCAGCAGGGTCAGCTGTAAGCTAGGTTTGAAGAGATTCCCAGGTCACCTCAGGGCCATTAACTGCCTGATCTGACGCCCAAAAGAAGCCAGTCCCAACGCCTCGGCATTTACTGTCCTAGGGACTCTGTGCCCATGGCAAGGAGTGAAACGGCACAGGAGGCAGGTGTGAGAGCACCAGGTTCTGCTGCAAGGGCTGCTCTGTGCTGCAGACTCAGCCTTGTGAGAGGAGCTGGTCTCAGTGTGATGGAGGGGTAGGGTTACCATACGTCCGGATTTTCCCGGACACGTCCGGCTTTTTGGGCTCCAAATTCCCGTCCGGGGGGAAATCCCCAAAAGCCGGACATGTCTGGGAAAATCGGGACATGCGGGCCGGCGGCCGGCGGTCAGCGGTGCCAGGCCGGGGGCTCGGGGGCTCGGGAGCCAGCGGTGCCGGGCCGGGGACTCGGGGGCCGGCGGCTCGGGGGACGGAGGTCGGCCGGGCCGGGCCGGGGGCTCGGGGGCCGGCGGTGCCGGGCCGGCGGTCGGCCGGGCCGAGCCGGGGGCCGGCGGTCGGCGAGGCTGGGCCGCGGGTGCTCGGCCGGGGACTGGCAGTGCTGGGCGGGCCGACCCGGTCTAGGGTTACCATATTTTGAGCCTCCAAAAGGAGGACACTCCACGGGGCCCCGCCCATGCCCCCCCGCCCCAACTCCGCCCCTTCTCCAAAGTCCCCGCCCCAACTCCGCCCCCTCCCCTGCTTCCCACGAATATTTGATTCACGGAAAGCCTGAAGCAGGTAAGGAGGGTGTGGGGGGAGGAGGCGCGTCTCCAGCCTGGGTCGGCTAGGGTTACCATTCGTCCGGATTTACCCGGACATGTCCTCCTTTTTGTGCTAAAAATAGCGTCCGGGGGGAATTTGTAAATCACTCAAAATGTCTGGGATTTCCCCCCCCCCGGCAGAGCAGAGCGAGCGGCTGGGAGGGCTGCAGGAAAGTCACGGGCTGGACTCCGGAGCAGCTGTAGAGGAGCTCCTCCTCCTCCCTCCCTCCCTGCATTCTGAGCCGGCAGCTCCTCCCCGGCAGCCCCGCGCCCGGCTCCAGCAGCACTGTGCAGGGCCAGGGACCGTGTTGTGTGTTGTGCTGGGGAGCGCAGCCACATCTCCGGCTCGCGCAGAGCCCAACACCCTGTTCTGAGCAGCAGGGTAAGGGGGCCAGGGGGGCAGGAGAAGGGGCAGGGAGGTTCTGGAGGGGGCAGTCAAGAAACGGGGGGGGGTCGGGAGTTCGGGGGGGCTTTTTGGGGGGAGTGGAGAAAGTTTTGGGCAGTCAGGGTACAGGTAGGGGGTAGGGTCCTGGGGGGCAGTTGGGGGGGGGTCTTAGGAAGGAGCAGTTAGGGGATAAGGAACAGGGAGGCTTAGGTAGGAGGTGGGGTTCTGGAGGGCAGTTAGGAGCAGGGGTCCCAGGAGGAGGCAGTCAGGGGACAAGGAGCGGGAGGGGTGGGGGGTTGGGAGTTCTGGGGGGGAGCTGTCAGGGAGCAGGAGTGGGGAGAGGGATCGGAGCAGTCAGGGGACAGGGAGCAGAGGGGTTTAGATGGGTTGGGAGTTCTGGGGGGGCTGTCAGGGGGTGGGGAGTGGTTGGATGGGGCGTGGGAGTCCCAGGGGTCTGTCTGGGGGTGGGAGTGTGGATAAGGGTTGGGGCAGTCAGGGGACAAGAGGCAGGGAGGCTTAGATAGGGGGTGGAGTCCTGGGGTGCAGTTAGGGGCAGAGGTCCCAGGAGGGGGCAGTCAGGGGACAAGGAATGGGGGGAGGGTTGAGGGTTCTGGGGGGGTGGGAAGTGGGAGGGGCAGGGGCGGGGCTAGGGCGGGGCTCCTCCCGTCCTCTTTTTTGCTTGCTGAAATATGGTAACCCTATGGAGGGGGAATGGGGAGAGCTGGGGAAGGGGATCTGGTAGCTGGGCCAGGGGAAGGGGAGTGAGACCCCTGCCCCAGGACTGTGTGAGCAATAGGCCCTGGCTGGGTGAAGGAAACCCACTCACAGGAAGGAGCCATGCAGCTTTTTGCCCCTCTCCATGTTAGCTCCACCCCAGCCTCTTGCCTACCCCTTCTATCTTTGCACCTTCCTCCATGCCTGGAACGCCCACCCTGACCTACTGCCCCAGGCCTGCAGACTTCTCCTCCTCCTCCTTGCTTACACCCATTAGTGAGCCCCTAAACCCAGCCCAGCCTGGAAGCTCCCAGGACAGGGACCATACGACATGCCCAGGGCACTGAGGGGGCTACAGAAATAACATGGGAGTAACCCCAGTAATTCTTCAGACAGAGCAAAGGGGTAAATAAACCAAGACCCAGAGAGTGTGGGGGTGGGGGAGAGACAGAAGGGCTGAAAGCGGAGCTGGGGGAAATAATGTACTGCATGTGTTGTATCCAGTGAGCTCAGCTTCTGTTCCAGTTTCTCAGCTGCCCACAAACTGACCACAATTTTTTCAGATTTATTTGTTATTCAAAAATATTTGCTAAATACGTTTGTCAAATACATTGATCTGCATGGGTTAGTTCTGATTGGACACACAGGTCACATGGGATTGTTTCTGAGTCCTGAATGGATGAATTTAATTCTTATAAACAGGATTTTGGTGCAAATATTTGTGATTCAGGCTTTGGTGGGTTTCCTTGCATTGTGAGAGTTATGCATATGCTTGTTAGATTAGGGCCTTAATTTTCAAACATTGCTTCCCATGAATATTTTATAACATTCAGCAGAAATCCCTGGTTTGCATGGCCATTCCTACCAGGAAGCGCCTTCGACTGATTATACCTGGGGCGAATAGAGAAGGGGCAGGATCACAGCTGAAGGGAGTTCATGGGAGCCAGGCACCTCACTCACACAGGCACTCTTGAAAATACCACTCGGCTTCTGTCTGAATCTTTAAGTGCCTAAATAGCTTTACAAACCTGGGACAGAGACTAAGGGCAGAGTTTGGAAGGTCTGTGGGCACCTAAAGATGCAGTTGGGTGTCTAGTGGGATTTTCAACAGCATCGAGGTGCCTAACTCCCATTGGAAGCTCAGTGCCCAGACACCTTTGAAAATCCCACTAGATACCTATCTGCATCTTTAGACATCAAAACACCTTTGAAACTTTGGGCCCAAGTGACTTGCCTAAGGCCACCCAGGGCGTCTGTAGCAGGGCAAGGAATTGTGCAGCCTGACACTGGAACTTCTTTCAGAGCTGCACCTGAAGCATCTCAGAGCCCCTGAGCTCTGTCAGCACAGGCAGTGGAGTGTTTAATTATCATTTCCTATCAGTGTTTTCTGGAGCACATGGGCTCAGCCTTGCTATTACCCCAACTCAGGGCCTCTCTGTCAGATAAGAGTTCAATGATGTGCAATAAAAAAGGAGACTCTGACCCCCAGAGGCTCCCACTGGACATCGCTCCCCTCTGCAGCTCAATCAACTGATGCTTATTGTTACCCTTTGTCCCTGATGCTCGTCACTTGCCCCTTTCTGCTGCTGTTACCCAAGGTCATCATCTCAGCTGGATTGTAAATGATGGGGGAGGGGAGAATGCCCTGAGTAATGATCGGGAACAGTTGGACAGTAACTAGGGTGTCTTGATAGCTTTTCCCCTTAATTTTTAAATAGGATTTTTCTCTCCCATTCTCACCTCTTTCCTTGGAAACAATAATATGGCCACATAAAAGAACAGCTGATAAAATCACATTGTTAGTTTCTCTTTGCTCCTTCCTCTTCAGGAACTTGGGGTTTGCCACATTCAAAGTGAAAGCTGCACCTGAGTCTTATCTGAGCCTGGATTGGGCTGGGCTGTGAACGTCAGACTCTGGACCACCGTGTCCCTGCAGAATCACTCGGGTCAGCGCAAGGGCTGTTGTTACTTTCTGACATTTTCATTTTCAGGGACAGGGTGGCGGAAACCCAGAGGAGATTTCACAGAGGAGACAGAACTTTGTGAGCTCAGCTCAGTGCCCCCCTGTAACAATAGCCCAGGGGTTGCTAGGACCCTAACAATGCACATAGCAATACACAGGTGATGAGCTGTGCGCTAGGGTCAGTTCCAAGGCCCAGAGAGTCTCAGATACGTCAGAGCCCACTGATAAGAAATGTCATAAGAACATAAAACTGGCCACTTTGGGTCAGACCGGTGGTCCATCTAGCCCAGTATCCTGTCTTCCAACAGTGGCCAATGCCAGGTGTCCCAGAGCGAATGAACAGAACAGGTAATCATCAAGTGATCCATCCCCTGTTGCCCATTCCCAGCCTCTGGCAAACAGAGGCTAGGGACACTTCAAGAGCATGGTTTTGTATCCCTGCCCACCCTGGCTAATAGCCATTGATGGATCTATCCTCCATTAACTTATCTAGTTCTTTTCTGAACCCTGTTATAGTCTTGGCCTTTACAATATCCTCTGGCAAGGAGTTCCACAGGTTGATTGTGCATTGTGTGAAGAAATACTTCCTTATATTAGTTTTAAACCTGCTGCCTATTAATTTCATTTGGTGACCACTAGTTCCAAATGTGGGATTGGAAGGGCCCTGGAGATGTCAACAAGTCCCAGGGCCGCCCAGAGGATTCAGGGAGCCTTGGGCAAAGCGGGGGAGCTGCAGCACTTGTACTCACCCGGCGGCGGTCCGGGTCTTCAGTGGCATTTCGGCGGCGGGGGGCCCTTCAGTCGCTCCGCGTCTTCGGCAGCACTGAAGGACCCCCCACCGCCGAAATGCCACCAAAGACCTGGACCACCACCGGGCCAGGGCTCGCGGGGCTCTTGCAGGGCCTGGGACAAATTGCCCCACTTCTCCCCCACCCCGGGTGGCCCTGCCAAGTCCAGCCCCCTGCACTGAGGCAAGGTCCAATAAACTGACAGGGGTTCACCCTTGTCTCTGGGTGCAGTGGGGGAGGGGCATCCTCAGACAAGGCTTTGTGCAGACCTCATTTTGCTGCTCACAGGAGGCAATGCTGGGTAAGCCGAGGGCAGCAGAGAACAGCAGGAGGGAAGGGAGAGGGACTCAGCAGGGAGCCCAGCAGGGACATGGGGTGCTGGGCACACAGGTACTATTGCTGAGATGTAACGTGTTTGTCTATAATGCAGCTGCCACATTCAATAGGAGCAAGGCAGAGTATAGCACAGGGGAAGAGGGGTATGTGTGTGTGTGGTGGGGGGGGAGGGGGCAGCCAGAGTTGGTGTGCCAGGCTGGGCTGTCACCATGTGCATTTTCGGTGAGACCTTGCTAGAAAGGGATTAGGCAGAGGCAGCAGGCCCAGTAGTTAGAGCAGGAGATCTCTGGGAAGGATCCACTGCTGCAGGGAATCTGTGGGGGCGTGGGGGTGGCTGAAGGCAGAAGCCAGCAGAGCCATGTGCCAGGAATCTGCCCAGGCAATAACTCCAGGCCTGCCTGGCTCTGGGGCATGTCTACACTGGCTGTACTGCCGAGTTTGGCCAGCCAGGCTGGGGGGAAGCAGCCAGGCCTACGGCCCTTCTCTGGGTGGGGAGGAGAGGGGGCAGTGGCTGCAGGCAGGAGAGGGGGTGGCTGAAGAATCCACATGTGACACAAAGGTATTATATCTCTCCCCTCCCCGAAATCCCACTGCCTCCTGCTTCTCATTCAGGTGTTGGCCCTCACTCATTTGCTGGCCCCAAATGCAGTGTGTGTGTGTGGTGTGTGTATGTCATGTGAGTAGGGCAAGGGTTGTACTGGTACCGCGGGGCTGTATGGGACCCCAATGTCTCTGGGCCCCCTAGAGCACACACTGGTCAGTAACCCTGGCCCAGATCAGCAGCCTCTTGTATCGCCTCTTGTGTCACCCTCTTGTAATGTCAGAGGCGGCAGCTCCCCTCCCGTGAGAACGGCTTTGGGATGCTGGGGGAGGGGAAGGGGAGCTCTTCCTGTGGCAGCCCTGATCAACTGTTCAGCCCCAGGATGTGGGAAGAGCAGCGTGGTGGAGGGATGGAGCTTCCTGTATTATCAAGGGACAGGTTCCAGACTGTCCAGAATCACATCACCGTAAGAACATCGTGTGCTAGTTGCTGACACGGCCTGGCTGTGGATTGGAGCTGCGCAGGGAGCCCCATGTACCTGTATGCAAGGGAGCGCCTGTGGGGGGCAGCTGCTGCAATGGGTAGGCTGGGAGGCTGTGGGCTGAGGAGATGGTTCAGCCTCGTCTATGCAGCAAGATGAGCAGCAGCCCCTCCTGCCAAGTGGAGATGCAGCGGATAGTAGCAGAGAATGCTTTCCCCAGGAGAGATGACACCAGCTCCCTGACGGGAACAAATTGTACCAACAAAAGGGCCACAGGGCGGCTTTTTCTGGCATACCTATGTGGGCTGGGGGTGAGGCGGGTTCAAACTCCTAAGCAAACTAGCTTTGCCAACACAACATTTATCTGTAGACCAAGCCACAATCTCTCGGGGCCTCCATAACACTGACACTGTCCATTGTAAGGGACTCGGTACAGTGGTGAGGCTCTTTCAGAACAAGAACGACTAGGCCAGCTCAACGCAGGCTGCCCCCGCACACACACACTCACAGAGTCCCACATGGGCACTTGCAATTTTTGTCCTCAATTTTTTTTTAAATCGTATAAAATTCAGAGAATTGCAGCAGGATTTCAGAATGTCCTGGGGCCTAGGGCCCCTCATTTTAGCACCTCCCACACAATCTCCAAGAGCATCCCAGTGGCATCAGCTCCAAGTCAGGGGGATTCCCAGATTCCCTCAGGGCCACTCCCAAAGGAAGCCAGTCCCGGGGGCCCAGTGAGTGCGACGTGGCCAGTGAGTGTTAGGGAACGTCCTGCCATTTACTGCCCTAGGGACTCTTTGCTCATGAGGAGGAGTGAAACAGCCACAGGGAGCAGGACTGAGACCACCAAAGCGTTGCTGTACCCATCATGGAATCATAGAATATCAGGGTTGGAAGAGACCTCAGGAAGTCATCTAGTCCAACCCCCTGCTCAAAATAGGACCAACACCAAATAAATCATCCCAGCCAAGGCTTTGTCAAGCTGGGCCTTAAAAGGATGGTGTCATGAATATAAAGGGAAGGGTGACCACCTTTCTGTATACAGTGCTATGGGGTCCCTCCTGGCCAGAGGCACAAAATCCTCTTACCTGTAAAGGGTTAAGAAGCTCAAGCTGGCACCTGACCAAAAGGATCAATAAAGGGACAAGATACTTTCAAATCTGGGTGGGGGGGAAGGCTTTGTCTGTCTGTTCTGTGTGCTTGCTGGAGTCAGATCAAGGAAGCAAGCAATCCAACTCCTATAGAGTTAGTAAGTATTTAGCAAGGAAATGTGTTAGTTTACTTTTATTTTGGCTTGTGTTTTCCTTTGTGTAAGAGGAGGTTTATGCCTGGTTTTGCATCTGAAGAAGTGAGGTTCTTACCCACGAAAGCTTATGCTCCCAATACTTCTGTTAGTCTCAAAGGTGCCACAGGACCCTCTGTTGCTTTTTACAGATTCAGACTAACACGGCTACCCCTCTGATACTATGCCTGGTTTTGTAACTTTAAGGTTTTGCTTAGAGGGGAGATCCTCTGTGTTCTTGAGTCTTTTGTTATTCTGTAAAGTACTTACCATCCTGATTTTACAGAGGTAATTCTTTTACCTTTTCTTTAATTAAAATCCTTCTTTTAAGAACCTGATTGATTTTTCATTGTTTTAAGATCCTAGGGTTTGGGTCTGTGTTCACCTGTACCAATTGGTGAGGATATATTCTCAAGCCTGCCCAGGAAAAGGGGTGTAGGGGCTTGGGGAGATATTTGGGGAAGGTAGGTCTCCAAGTGGCCCTCCCTAAATCTTTGTTTAAATCACTTGGTGGTGGCAGCGTTACCTAATCCAAGGTACAAGGAAGGATTTGTGCCTTGGGGAGTTTTTAACCTAAGCTGGTAGAAATAAGCTTAGGGGGTCTTCATGCGGGTCCCCATGTCTGTCCCCTAGAGTTCAGCGTGGGGAGGGAACCCTGACAGATGGAGATTCCACCATCTCCCTAGATAACCCAGTCCAGTGCTTCACCACCCTCCTAGTGAAATAGTGTTTCCTAATATCCAACCCAGACCTCCCCCACTGCAACTTGAGACCATTGCTTCTTGTTCTGTCATCTGCCACCATTGAGAACAGCCTAGCTCCATTCTCTATGGAACCCCCCTTCAGATAGTTGAAGGCTGCTATCAAATCCCCCCTCACTCTTCTCTTCTGCAGACTAAACAAGCCCAGTTCCCTCAGCCTCTCCTCATAAGTCATGTGCACTAGCACCCTAATCATTTTCATTGCCCTCCGCTGGACTGTCTCCAATTTGTCCACATCTCTTCTGTAGTGGAGGGACCAAAACTGGACACAATACTCCAGGTGCGGCGTCACCAGTGTCGAATAGATGGTCTGCTCTGTGCTGCAGACTCAGCCGTGTGAGGGGAGTTGGTCCCAGCACAATAGAGAGGGGATGGGGAATGGGGAGAGCTGGGGAAGGGAATCTGGTAGCTGGGCCAGGGGAAGGGGATAGAGGAAAGAACCCAGGAAGCTTTTTGCCCCTCACCCTATGTGTTAGTCCATGCCAGCCTCTTACCTGCCCCTGCCCAATGTCCTTCTATCTTTGCATCTTCCTCCATGCCTGGAACACCCACCCTGACCTACTGCCCTGGGCCTGCAGATGTCTCCTCCTCCTCCCTGCTTACACCCATTAGTGAGCCCCTAAACCCAGCCCAGCCTGGAAGCTCCCAGGGCAGGAACCATAGAACATGCCCAGGGCACTGAGGGGGCTACAGAAATAACATGGGAGTAACCCTAGTAATTCCTCAGGCAGAGCTAAGGGGTAAATACAAGTCAGGAGACCAAGACCCAGAGAGTGTATGTGTGTGTGGGGGGGGGGCAGGGGGGATTGTGGGGGAGGGACAGAAGGGCTGAAAAGCAGAGCTGGGGGAATAATGTGCAGCATGTGATGTGTCCAGTGAGCTCAACCTCCATTCTGGTTTGTCAGCTGCCCAAGAACTGATCATAAATAGTTGCTAAATACGTTTGTCAAATACATTGATCTATGTTGTTACTTTCTGACAATTTCATTTTCAGGGGCAGGATAGCAAAACCCAGAGGAGATGTCACAGAGGAGACAGAACTCTGTGAGCTCAGCTCAGTGGCCCCCATAACAATAACCCAGGGGTCTCTAGGACCCTAACAACACACACTGCAATACACAGGGTGATGAGATGTGCCCTAGGGACAAACCCAGCAGCCAATGGGAATCTCACCATTGATTGCAATTGGTCAGGCTCCAAGTCCCAGAGCGTCTCAAACAGAGCAGAGCTCATGGATAGAAATGTCAGGCTGGATAGGCCCTGGAGAAGTCACCAAGTCCAGCCCCCTGCGCTAAAGCAGGGTCCAGTAAACCTGACTGGCAGGGCTTCACCCTGGTCTCTGGGTGGGGCAGAGGCATACTCAGACCATGCTTCATGCAGACCTCGTTTTGCTTCTAACCCGAGGCGATGCTGGGCAAGCCAAGGGCAGCAGAGAACAGTGGAAGGGAAGGGAGAGGGGCTGAGTGGGGAGCCCAGCAGGGACACGTGGTGCTGGGCACACAGGCGATATTGCTAAGCTGTAACGTGTGTCTATAACGCAACTGCCACATTCAATAGGAGCGAGGCCGAGCAGTGTGTGGGGGAAGGGGTGGCAGCCAGAGTGGGTGTGCCAGGCTGGGCTGTCACCATGTGTGTTGTCTGTGTAACTTTGCTAGAAAGGATTAGGCAGAGGCAGCAGGCCCAGTGGTAACAGCAGGAGATCTCTGGCCCTATTTACAGCTGAGCTAATGGCTCCCTGCCCTTTACTGGTCCCCCCGATATGCTGAGCTGGATGGGCCTGTCTCCAGTAATTCCCTCTAATACCTTCCCTCTGCCCAACCCCGCTCCCTTGTCCACATCTGTACTGGTGGCCCCTCTCTGGGAAGTTCAGGAGGGGTGGGTGGTGCTGTATTACTCTGAGGTGGGTTAGTGATGAAGGAGCGATGAAGGCCACAGTATAGTCAGCACATTTGTTTATTCCCCTGTTCGCTGTTAATGGTTATCAGTATCAGTGATGGTGTGTTAGTGCCTAGGAACCCCAGTCACAGATGTGTAACAAGAGACTCCCTGGCCCAGAGAGCTCACAATCTACACAACAGACACAACAGGAGTGAGGCCTGGTCTACACTACGAGTTTAGGTCGAATTTAGTAGCGTTAAATTGAATTAAGCCTGGACACGTTCACACGGCTAAGTCCCTTTTTTCGACTTAAAGGGCCCTTTAAACCGATTTCTTTACTCCACCTCCAACGAGGGGATTAGCAATAAAATCGGCCTTAGCAGGTCGGAATTGGGGTAGTGTGAACGGAATTCGACGTTATTGGCCTCCAGGAGCTATCCCACAGTGCTTCATTGTGACTGCTCTGGACAGCACTCTCAACTCAGATGCACTGACCAGGTAGATAGGAAAAGCCCCGCGAATGTTTGAATTTCATTTCCTGTTTGCCCAGTGTGGAGAGCACAGGTGACCACGCATAGCTCATCAGCACAGGTAACCATGGATGGAGTCCTAGGATCGCAAAAGAGCTCCATCATGGACCGAACGGGAGGTACGGGATCTGCTCGCCATATGGGGAGATGAATCAGTGCTAGCTGAACTCCGTAGCAGTAAACGAAATGGCAAAATATTAGAAAAGGTCTCCAAGGCCATGAAGGACAGAGGCCATAACAGGGATGCACAGCAGTGCCGCGTGAAAATTAAGGAGCTAAGACAAGCCTACCACAAAGCCAGAGAGGCAAACAGAAGGTCCGGGGCAGAGCCGCAAACATGCCGCTTCTACGCAGAGCTGCATGCCATGCTAGGGGGTGCAGCCACCACTACCCCAACCATGTGCTTTGACTCCTTCAATGGAGAAACACACAGGTAAGCAGGTTCGGGCTATGAGGAAGATGAGGATGAAGATAATGTAGATAGCTCACAGCAGCAAGGAAGCGGAGAAACCGGTTTCCCCAACAGCCAGGATATGTTTATCACCCTGGACCTGGAACCAGTAACCCCCGAACTCACCCAAGGCGTGGTCCCAGACCCTGAGGGCACACAGGGGACCTCTGGTGAGTGTACCTTTGTAAATATTACACATGGTTTAAAAGCAAGCGTGTTTAATGATTAATGATTAATTTGCCCTGGCAATCGCGGCCAGTACAGCTACTGGAAAAGTCTGTTAACGTGTATGAGGATGGAGCGGAAATCCTCCAGGGACATCTCCAGAAAGCTCTCCTTCATGTACTCCCAAAGCCTTTGCAAAAGGTTTTTTGGGGAGGGCTGCCTTATCCCGTCCGCCATGGTAGGACACTTTACCACGCCAGGCCAGTAGCACATAGTCTGGAATCATTGCATAACAAAGCATGGCAGCATATGTTCTCGGTGTTTGCTGGCATGCAGACAACATCCATTCCTTATCGCTCTTTGTTATCCACAGGAGAGTGATATCATTCACGGTCACCTGGTTGAAATGGGGCGATTTTATTAAGGGGACATTCAGAGGTGCCCGTTCCTGCTCTGCTGAACAGAAATGTTCCCCACTGTTAGCCACGCCGTGGGGGGGAGGGGTGAAGTGATCATCCCAGAGATTTGGGGGGGGTGTTAGTTGGGTTTGTGCTGCATGTTAACCCGGAAACCGCAGCCCCTTTTAAATGGCCAACCCAACGGGTGCTTGGTATGGGAAAGGAGGGTGCTACTGTTTGAAACCATTCCCACATGTTAAGAAGGTTAAAAAAGCCAAAAGACTGTGGCTTACCATGGCTGCCTGCAAGCCGAAATCTGTTGCCTGGCACTGCGTGAGTGATCTCTCACACCAAACCGGCAGGCCCTCAATATAAGAGGAAAAATGTGACCTTGTAACGAAAGTACATGTGCTGTGTAATGTGAACAGCAAAATTTAACGTGAAAGAGTGTACCCATTGTTCTCTAAAATGTGTCTTTTTTAACCACCTCTCCCTTCTCCTCCACCAGCTGCAAATGTTTCTCCTTCACAGAGGCTAGTGAAGATTAGAAGGAGAAAACGGCAGACTCGGGATGATATGTTCTCGGAGCTCCAGATGTCCTCCCACGCTGACAGAGCACAGCAGAACGCATGGAGGCAGTCAATGTCAGACTACAGAAAAGCACAATATGAACGAGAGGAGAGGTGGCGGGCTGAATCGCGGGATGAACAGAGCAAGTGGCGGGCTGAAGATGATAGGTGGCGTCAGCTTGCAGACAGAAGGCAAGAGTCAATGCTCTGTCTACTGGAGCATCAAACTGATGTGCTCCAGCGTATGGTTGAGCTGCAGGAAAGGCAGCAGGAGCAGAGACCGCCGCTACAGCCCCTGTGTAACCAACAGCCCACCTCCCCAAGTTCCATAGCCTCCTCAACCAGACGCCCAAGAACACGGTGGGGGGGGGCCTCCGGCCACCCAGTCACTCCACCCCAGATGATTGCCCGAGCATCAGAAGGTTGGCCTTCAATAAGAGTTAAAGTTTTAAACTGTAGTGTGTCCTTTTCCTTCCCTACTCCCCCACCCATCCCGGGCTACCTTGGCAATTATCCCCCTAGTTGTGTGATGAATTCATAAAGAATGCATGAATGTGAAGTAACCATGACTTTATTGCCTCTGCATGTGCTGCTCGAGGGTGGGAGGGGAGGGTGGGGTGGTTGGTTTACAGGGAAGTAGAGTGAACCGGGTGGGGTGGGGGCGGACGGTTCATCAAGGAGAAACAAACAGAAGTTTCACTCCGTAGCCTGGCCAGTCACAAAACTCATTTTCAAAGCTTCTCTGATGCGCACCGCGCCCTGCTGTGCTCTTCTAACCATCCTGGTGTCTGGCTGCACGTAATCAGCAGCCAGGCGATTTGCCTCAATCTCTCACTCCGACATAAATGTCTCCCCCTTACACTCACAGATATTGTGGAGTGCACAGCAAGCAGCAATAACAATGGGGATATTCTTTTCGCTGAGGTCTGAGCGAGTCAGTAAGCTGCGCCAGCGCGCTTTTAAACATCCAAATGCACATTCTGGAAAAGACCTTTCCAACACTCAGCTGGACAGCATAGCAGAGTTCATCAAACAACTGGGGTTAAAACCAGGAAAAAGGGGAAGGGAAGGGAATGTCTGTGGGGAACATGGCAAGGAGCTCACATGGTTCTGTAAGGAGATTGCCAAAGCTCTTTGTGAAGATTGCAAAGGATCCCCGACTCACCGCTCTCACGCTGTGATTCCCATGGCAAAGGCTGCTCATGGGTCCAAGGTAGGGGTGTTTTGCTAGCTAATTAAATCACTTCAAGGCCCTGTGTCACCCCCTCTCTGGACTGACGCCAGTCTGCTGTGGGTGGGCCTAACCCCAGGATCCCATGTGCTTCTGGGCCTCTCAGACACACTCCCAGCTGCAGACCCCATGTCTGCCACCCTGCTTTGTGGAGTGCTCCTGCACAGCCCAGCTGCCTTAACCCCACGAACCAGTGCTGCTGCCCTGCCAAGCTCCAAGTCACATACACACGCTCCACACACTGTGCAGATTTCCAGCTTGCTGTGCGCACGCTGAGTTCTCAACTGACCCTTTCAGGGACAATGTGTCAGCCGAGTCGAGAACACTGGCCTAGGAAAGGGATTTCTGAACCATGGGCCTTTGTACCAAAAAAAAAAAAAAAAAAAAAAAAAAAAAAAAAAAAATAAAGCCGCAATCGCGATCTGCGGCGGCAATTCGGCGGGAGGTCCTTCACTCCCAGGCGGAGTGACGGACCCTCCACCGAATTGCTGCCGAATACCTGGAACTGCCGCCCCTGTCCGGAACGGCCGCCCCAAGCACCTGCTTGAGAAGCTGGTGCCTGGAGCCGGCCCTGATTCAGATGTACCAATAGTCAAAAAGGCTATTAGCTGTAATCTGTGCAATTTAAATGAACAAGTCTACAATCCATGATCCCATGGTCCTACACCACTCCGAGCCTAAGACGGGTTGACATATTTTAAGGACAATGAAGCCATCAAAGCCAGATGGAAGGAGCATTTTGAGTCACTCCTGAATCGTGAGTCAACCGTCTCTAATGCCACCATCGAATCTATACCTCAGTGACATGAAAGAGAATCTCTTGCTGATCCTCCTGCCCTTGAAGAAGTAACATGATCCATCATGCAAATGAAGAACAGCAAGGCAGCAGGGCCAGATGCTGATGACATCCTCGTGCACACTAAGACTGACCTTCAGTCCACACTGGATTTTTTTGCACAAGCTCATCGAAGCCTAGGACTCTGACTCAATATTCGGAAGACTAAAGTGCTCCATCAGCCTGCCTCAGGCCTTTTACATAACCCATAAGACAAATATGACTCCTACACTCCTTTAGGGATGCAAACCCAACTGTCTGGAGAGGTACCACCGACAATGCTTCTGGAAGATCCTTCGCATCAAATGGGAAGATTGCTACGCTAACGCCAGCATCCTCACTGAAGCCAATGTCACCAGCACTAAGCAATGATTCTCATGAACCAGCTTCATTGGGCTGAACATTGTGTGCGGATGCCATACTCTCGCCTCCCAAAACAAGCCATCTACTCTCAGATCACCCATGGTCAGAGATCCCGTGGTGGTCAGAGGAAACGCTACAAATAGACACTGAAAATGTATCTCAAGAAAACTGATGTGGACATCACAAGCTGGGAGGAGCAAGCCACCAACTGACCTCAGTGGTCAGCCTCCATCAGGTAGTGGCCCGCTTCGAGGAGAAGCGCCTTTCCCTCAAAGCTGAAGGAAGGAAAAAGAACTTTCTCACAATGGGGAGCTGACCCGCTAGGAAATGTCTGTACCTACTGCGGGCAGATCTGTGGTTCCAGGATTGGACTCCTGAGATATCTCAGGACCCATAAGTAAATCTGTGGTAGAGATCATCCGCGAACCAAGGAACTGCCGATGATGATGATTTCAGCTGAAAAATGTTGCCCAACTCTAGTGATAAAAAACGTCACAAGAGAGCATGCCCAAAACAGGAAACAAACAAACAAAAACTGCCTGTGTTTGACTTTGCAAACATAACAAAATGGATGAAGGTAGCAGGGGTGGGGAGAGAACCACTGTACTAAAATTTTTAACAGCTATTACACATTATTAATTCCTCTTTTTTGTCTTTTAGAAGAAATTCTTGCTGAACTTGGTAAGTTCAATTTTTCCTATTCCTTGTTTCTGGAGTCCCCTGAAACCTCTCCCACTAAGGGATGAGGCTTTCCTGACCTGTGCATCCCCCCAAAAAAACAACAGTCCTACATCTCCTTCCTTTCCTCATCTTTCCCCTCCCAATTCTGCCAGATCATCACACCTCTCTGCCCCCAAGTTCTATCCTCATCCCACATAGCCGACTCCTCCCTGCCTTCACTTGACCCCACTTGATCACACGGTGCATTTGAGACAGGTGTGTTTTAAACCACTAACTGTAAATCTGTCCCTCTCTTTCACAAGCACAACACATTGTGTTCAACCGTTGGAATATCACCATAACCATGGCAGAACGAAAGCTCATAATTTGCCTTTTTCTCCTTCTAGCAACCTTGCGATCTGAAATGAAGAAAGACAAAGGTAATTTCTGGGACCAGTGGGGTGTATTCAAAAGACTAGCAAAGGGGAAATAAACACAGCTTCTGCTCTTCCTTTAAGATGAAAGAAGAAGGGCTGAAACACTGTTTTTTAGAATGTGATTGTTCAATATATTAGCAATTCAGGTCCTGCCTAGGACCATGGAGGGCAGAGGGAGGCAGGGAACGGAGCAGAGCAAAGAGGAAACCAGCAAACTGAAAAGGCCAGAGGCTGTCTGGGCAGCAGGCTATTGCTGCTTTGCCGGCTACTGCTGGAGGAATCCTTCTGGCTGCAGGGGCTTGGAACACCTCTAAGTTTTCCTGCTGTCATTTCCCCCATCGCCATGTGGCTGGGCAAGGAGGTTACATGGGGCTGGTTCCCCTGTGGTCAGGGGGACTCTGGTTGGGTCTCAGCCCTGGCACCAGGTGCTTTTGTTGCTTCTCAAGCTCTTCTCTCCCACCAGAGAAATGAAGAGCCTGATCGAACATTGTGCCAGCAAAATCAGCTGCCTCAATTGTTCTCCAACCATGTCGTCCGCTCCCTACTCAAATCCCTCCCCTGGCTCCTCTTCTACTTCTGCAGCAAATTGTAGCTTCTCCTCAATGCCAAGGATCAGCACCCAGGAGCTGGATATTTTGTAAGAGGGGCTGCTCTCCTGTCCTGGCATCTGTGGGGTGTCCCACAACCTCAGCCAAAGGTGGATGAATTTCAGGTTCAGAGATGGGCTCCCAGGATGATCAGGGTCATGGAGGGCCTGCCATAAGAGAGGAGACTAAAAAAACTGAGCTTGTTTTGGGTCGCAAAGGGAAGGCTGAGAGGGGATGTGATTGCTCTTTGCGAATGCATCAGGGGAGTAAACAACATGGAGAGAGATGAACTGTTGAAGCTAACAATCAAATCGATCAAGAAGAAATGGGGATTATCTGGCCTTGAATTCAATTCAGGCTGGGAACTAAAGGTTTCTACCCATCAGAGGAGTGAGGTTCTGGAGCAGACTGCCAGGAAGTGTTGTGAGAGAAAACAACAGGTATTTTCAGGTATTTAAAAGGGTGTCATAAGGAGGAGGGAGAAAACTTGTTCACCTTAGACTCTAAGGATAGAACAAGAAGCAATGGGTTTAAACTGCAGCAAGGGAGGTCTAGGTTGGACACGAGGAAAAAGTTCCTAACGGTCAGGGTGGTTAAACACTGGAATAAATTGCCGAGGGAGGTTGTGGAATCTCCATCTCTGGAGATATTTAAGAGTAGGTTAGATAAATGTCTATCAGGGATGGTCTAGACAGTATTTGGTCCTGCCATGCGGGCAGGGGACTGGACTCGATGACCTCTCGAGGTCCCTTCCAGTCCTAGAATCTATGAATCTATGAAACAGAACTAATGTTAAAATGGAACTTGCTAAGTTTTTTAATAGGATTTTATGAAGGGGCTGTGATGGGGATCCCAGGATGTCACCTGGACTGGGGGACTGCTGAGCCCTCTGTCCCACCACTGGGTGGTTGTTGGCAAGCTACAGACCTCTGGCAGGTTCTGCATTTACACGGATATCCACAGGAAGGGACACACCTAGCTGAGTTACATGAATGCTTCTCCCAGCCACTCATGAATCGTCAGCAGAGAGGCTCCAGCCAATCCTCACAGCTCCCCAGCCTAGGACCCCAGAGCTGAAGTGTCTTGCGCTGGTCAGAAGCCTGAGCAATGTAAGTTCATTACCCAGTCTGCCCCTCCCTCAATGTGGAGAGGACACACACTAACCTTTGTATCCTGAGCTGAGATTTTCCAAGCACTTCAACTATTTTATGTAAAATATAAAACAGATTTAATAACTACAGAAAGATAGATTTTAAGTTATTATAAGTAGCAGACATAGAGATCAAAGTTGGTTACCTAAGAAAGAAAAGTAAATTTGCAATCTGAGTTCTATAAACTAAACAGGATTTGAATCAAGCAGTGTCTCACCCTGACAGATGGTACAAACAGGTCACAGATCTTCAATACAGTGGCTGGGTCTCTCCTCCAGCACCGGACCACCCTCCACAGTTCAAAGTCTTTGTCCGCTAGATGTTTCTTCCAGGTGTTGAGTTGTGGCAGGAGTGAAGCCAATCACGATGTCACATCCCTTCTTTTATAGTTTCTTCCAGTTTGCTGCAAAGATCTATGCTTGCGAGGTGGGGGTCTGCCTCCATTGGTCAAGTAATCTCCATTGTCTACGTGACCTCTCTGAGAAATCTTCTGGGATGGCTGCTGGGAAAGTGAATTCCCTTTAATGGCCCATCAGCACATCTGGCTACTCCATTGTTGCACCTGAAAGGCTGGTTGTGGATGTTTCCAACCTCACAACATATTTCAGTAACACACACCTAGCAAAACTTCATAACTTCACATACAATCATAGCACATACAATCCAACAGGATATTAATGTTAAACAGATCAAGAATTTTAAAATGATACTTTACAATGGATACTTTGTAGGAAACATATCATAATTATATGATGGGGTGAATATAGGGATTTCAGGGGGCTGCTTTGAGGTACAAAGTGCCACAGGAGCTGTCTGTGAGAGCAGGGGACTGGAGTAAGTGCAGGCTTCACTAGGGAAAAGGTCCAGGTGTATATCAAGGTAGGCTGCATGGATGTAGCTAACAGTGAAGTCTGATAATAGAGCAGCAACTCTGCTGTAGTTAGGATTGAGACTCGCAGTTTAAAAGATAACTTTTCTCACTGAGCTAAAACTGATTGAAAACTGCTCTGCCTGATGGGAATGGTATGTTGTGGACATGGTGGGACACAGCTTAAAAGGGGCAGAACTAAGGATGCTTTGAACAGGTGGCATGTAACTTAACTTTGTATTTCCTGGATTTCAGAGGTGTTAGCGCAGTGTACAGTCCAGCCCAAGGTGTGCACCATCATCTCTGACACAGCTGTCATTTCAAATAGCAGCAAAGCAGGGTACAATGGATTTACTGAGTACATGTTGTCGTTTTCAGTCAGACAGTGGAAGAGATAAAATTTTCCATCGAATGGAGGAAATCTGTTTCCCTGCTGTATATTCAAAGCAACGTGCTGTAATTTCAGACAAGAAAGTTTACTTCACACCTTTTGAAATTCAGGAGAATAGCAATGGTTGAGCATCAGAGAGCACAGTTATTTTATAACAGTGCCATTGCTTAGTCAAAGAGCTGAGGTATTCAGATGTAACAAAGGTCAAAAAGTCTATCAGCTACAACCTCTCCAACTTAACGCCTCTGCTCCCTGGTCTGTGCAGGCAGACTGGTTGGTGAATGACAGAGTCAGAGAAAGAGCTGTTGAAATAATTGATTTTTTGTTTGTCTGGTAGTTATAAAAACTTCAAAACTATTTCATTGTGATTTGGGGCTTTTGAAAACATTGTTTAAATTAAAAGCTAAGTCAGTTTGGAAATGAAGGGCTAGATTTAAAGAGGTGGTCAGTGATAGCAGGGGACTGGCTCAATGATTCAGGTGGTTCCTTCCAGTCCTATGTTGTTAGGTTTCACAAGGTGCCTTAGGCCAGATCTACACCACAAACATCTCGGTATAACTACGTCACTCAGGGATGTGAAAAATTATACCGACCTAACCCTGGTGTAGACAGCGCTTTGTTGACGAGAGAGCTTCTTCATCTCTGCAGTGCTGTACATGTAGACAAGCCATGACGCGTCATTCTAAAAACTAAGGAGCACCTCCTTAGTTTTTCGAATGATGCGTCATGGCTTGTCTACATGTACAGCACTGCAGAGATGATGTCCCTCTGATCACCGATAGCCCAGTTATTAAGTCACTCAGACGAACTGCGGCGGCCCAGCTTTGAATCCCTGCTCTCCCCTTTCCTAGGCGAGTGCCCTAACTGCAGGGCTGCTGGCTATTCTAAGTGGGTCTCTCTCAATCTCTCTGTCGAAGCTGTTCTAGGTGGTATAAATCATTAAATAGTCTTAGGCACAGAGACTGAAACCCAGGAGCTCACCCCTCCCCAGTGACCATCCTAATCCCTACCCTACAGAGCCTACACTTGTTTTCTGGGCCAATGAGTATTAAATATTAAGGTACATAAGTATTTTCATAAATATTCTCTAAGGTATATTAAGTATTAAACATATAAAGGTGACAGCCCTGCCAGAGTTAAGGTTTAGATCAGGCCTGTGTTTGAAGCTGGTCTTTCCTAACTGCTCTAAAATCAGCGTGGTTCCTTGGATTGCCCTGACATATGATGTGGCTCCTGGGAACACAGGTTTCTATTACTGATCCATATTTGACCATTTGACTTTGCAAAAATACAAAAAAGGACAGGGGAGAAAAAATACCTCTATTATGAAACATCTTAACAACTATCATCATTTTCATACATTATTTATTTTTCTTTATTTGTCTTTTAGAGGAAATTCTTGCTAAATCTGGTAAGTTCCATTTTCCCTCTTCCTTCTACCTGGAGTACAGAGAAACACCTCCCACTAAGGGATGGGAGTTGTATGATCTTTTGAAAATTGTTTTTAATGTGGAACCTTAACATTTTATTTCTACACATTTAAGAATCTGATTAAAAAACTAGAAATAAATAAGTTAAAAGGTCTTGTTAGAAATGTTTGCTGACACCTCTTCTTGCTGACACCTCCACAAGCTGTTTTGTTTTCAAATATAGCAATATTTGAAATGTATTCATTGTTATGTTTTTTAAATGTGTGAGAGATTGAAGAGATGAATGAAAAGCATAGTTCCACTTTTTCTACAATGAACTGGAAAAAGTATAGCTATATATATAGCACCACTTAAGAGCTTAAAATAAGAGTCTAGCTAAGGCTTGGTCTACACATGAAAATTCTATCAGTGTAGCTACATTGGTCAGGGGTATGAAAGTCTTCCAGGCCAGTGGAAGAGTGCTTCCATCACCTTAGCTAACATCATTCCCCCTTGTGCTCCGGGGGGAAAGGGGGCTGCACACTCCGGCAGATCAAAGCAAGTTCGATATAACGCGGTTTCACCTATAACGCGGTAAGATTTTTTTCGCTCCCGAGGACAGCATTATATCGAGGTAGAGGTGTATCTGACTGATTTGCAGAATATTGGCTAAATCAGCTAGGGAGAGAAACCTTTCTCTAGACATTGCCCTTCCAGAGATCTGCTTTGTTGGTGGAAGAAACTGTTGTTCTGAGATTATTTATTATTATACCCAGGGATTTCAAAGGAGTTTGAATCCTCCTTTTATCTCTGGCACTAAGTTCACTTTGAAGCTCAGAAGCAAACTCTGAGTGCACCTCAGACTGCTGTAGGAAACAAACAGGATGGTGGGAAAAAGGTCTGGGATAAGTTTAAAGAATTATCATTAGTGCAGCCCTGTGGGTTTGGGTGAAATATAACACACCCAGAGCCTTCTGCACTCAGGCCCAGATCCACAAAGGAACTTGGACACTATGCCTAACTTTCAGCTAGCCCCTCCCCTCCCCCCCCGTGGCATCTACAAAGCCTCAGTCAGGCACCTAGGCCCCTGATACCATGTGTGGGGAGACGTGAGGCCTATGAATGTGATTCACACAAACTAGGCAATGAGAGATGCTCAGAAGTGGAGTGTGACCCTTGCTGGAGAAACACAGCCCAGCCCTGGACAGTGCTGCAGCGGCGTGGCTCCAGCAGGGCCTGAGCTCCCGCCGCTCGGCCGCAACTCGCAATCCCGCCCCTTACCTCGCGGCTCTGAGCGGGAGGAGCTCAGGCCCCGCCCGAGCCATGCCGCTGCAGCGCTGTCCAGGGCTGCTCCTGGATGCGGCGCGCCGTGGCGCTGGGGGATGGGGGAAGGCAGAGGCGGGGGGGAGCCTATGACGTTCTCGTGGGGGCCCCTGTGGGGCCTGGGGCAAATTGCCCCACTTGCCCCCCCAGGCAGCCCTGGCTATAGGAAAGAGAAGACGTGAGGGAGGAAGAGGACACAGGAAGTGAGGGGCAAAGTCTCACATCCCAGGTGGTGGTGGGTTTTAGCCAGACCCAATGGAGGTAGTGATGTCATCTGGGTCCCACATTCTGGCCTGGTCTGGTCAGGTGCCTTTCAGGCTCAGGATGACAAAGATCCAACGGTGTCATGGGGGATCCCGGGGTTCCAGGGGACAGTGGGGGTGGCAGCCATGATGATGCAGCTCACTCCATTCAGTCACCCCTCCCCCCATCAGCAGTGAGTCTCAGACTCTCCTGCCACAGGCTTTTCTTTCAAGAACCCCACAGGGAAGGGAGAGGTGGAATAGCTCTGTTCACTCATTATATTGTCCACCAATTACACCCAGTTTCTGACACACCAATTTTGGTCTCCTTAGTACCAGTCCCACACGTCGCTTGTTCACCAGGCATGAGCTTAACTCAATCCTTGAGTTATAGCAGGAGGTCTCTTTGTCTGGGCTATTTCAGTCTGTTTCACTCCCCTTTCAACCCCTTTCCTCTCAACTAGGGTGACCAGATGTCCCGATTTTATAGGGACAGTCCTGATTTTTGGGACATTTTCTTATATAGGCTCCTATTACCCCCCACCCCTGGTCCCGTTTTTCACATTTGCTCTCTGGTCACCCTACTTTCAACATTTATTACCATGGGTTACTGTGACTTTTGATGAGCTCTCACTCACGTCTGCCAGCGGCGCTCACAGTCAGGGTCAGCCTGTAGGGACAGTTATCACAACGGGGGTTGAAGGGAGGGGGGGTTTCTGCCTTCACCCCTTGGTGAGGAGACGAATATGGGGAATGAAGGGACGGCAAGGGGGACCCACCTGTCACTGAAAGGGGGGTTCATGACAAGTACAGTTATAATAGTTTTCAGTCTTATAACACATTTACGATCTTTTCAACTTAAAATTACCTATCCCCTCCCCATTCTCTGCCCCCTATTTCAGCTCCTACTGTCCTCTACTGCAGTCCTTTCCCTTCCCCCCACTCCCTACCCCCCCCTCAGCTGCTGTCCCCCTTCCTGTCCCGAGGTTTTTTAACCCATTCCCTTGAATTCCCCACAGTGCATGTGACTCTGGATCCAGACACAGCTCATCCTGAACTCATCCTGTCTGAGGATCGGCGGGGTGTGAGATGGGGAGACACACGGCAGGACCTGCCCAACAATCCTGAGCGATTTGATCGTTGGCACTGTGTGCTGGGCTCTCCAGGGTTCACCACGGGGAGTTGGTACTGGGAGGTGGAGGTGGGGGATGAGGAATTCTGGGCCATCGGGGTGGCCAGGGAGTCTGTGTGGAGGAAAGGCTGGATCGGCATTTCCCCTGAGGAGGGGATCTGGGCCATGAATTGGTGGGGATGGGTGTCTAAGGTTCAACCTGCCCCTCAGAGCACGCTGCCCCAGAGCAGCTGGCACCGGCAGGTTCGGGTCTGTCTGGACTATGAACAGGGGCAGGTGGCATTTTTCAGTGCTGATAATGAGGCCCCGATCTTCACTTTCACTGAGGCCTCCTTCGCTGGGGAGAGAATCCGTCCTTTCTTTCAGATGAACTCCCAGCTCAGACTGGGTCCCTGAGATGGAGGGACGGGGGTGACATTCACCCAGGGCCGTCCTTAGGCATACTCAGCATACACAGCTGTGTAGGGCACCGGAAAATTCGGGGCACCTCCTGGGTCTTAGTGTCCACCCCCCCACCTTCCTATCCCTGTTCTGACCCTTCCTGCAGGCTCCCACAGCTGGCTGCTGCAGCCTGGTGTCTCTTACTCCGGAAGGGAGCTAGTAACTTAAAAGTGAAAAAGCCTCCAGCCTGCCAATCCTATTAGCACAACATTGAAACTGTTAAAGAGCCATTCGAGTGGTAATGAAGCCATTTAACAGGCATTTGCCAACCCCTAGGTATATACTGTCAGGGTACGTCTATACTTACTTCCTGGTCCGGATGTAAGCGATCGATCTTCTGGGATCGATCCCGGAAGTGCTTGCCGTCGACGCCGGTACTCCAGCTCGGCGAGAGGAGTACGTGGCATCGACAGGGGAGCCTGCCTGCCGCGTCTGGACCCGCGGTAAGTTCGGACTAAGGTACTTCGAATTCAGCTACGTTATTAGCGTACCTTAGTCCGAAGTGGGGGGGTTAGTGTGGACCAGGTCTCAGTTTCTGAATTTACTGACAAAAACAGTTGTGCATTACTGTAATATTTACTCAGAATATGTTAGTCTACGGGACCTTATTTTTAAAGCAAATTTTAAACTATTTCATTAGAAGATTGCTGAAGATTATGAAATCACATCTCTAAAAAATCCTTGCATAGAGTTTTAGATCCACGATCTGAGTATTCACCTTTAGCCTCACATGCTTGGCTCTTCAGACATATAGTTTTTAAAATAAATCCTTCAAAAGACCACTCTTATCTAAAATACATATTTTAATTTTAGTTACTATAGTACAAAAAACTTGCTTCCAAAGTCTCCCTGTCCTTTCTGTCCATCCCTTTCTCCCTTCACCCCCCTGTTGAAGAGAGGCTAGCCCTTAAAGGGACAACGCTTTCCTTCCAGATAGCTGGACAAACAAGTTTCCCTTTCTTTACCTCTGAACTATTTGATGAACTAGTTTTAAGAGAACCCTCCAGCACAATCAGTACCTTAGTAAGATTTAAAATCCTTTGTTATGCCTAAAATCTTTGGAAACATAAAGTTGGTGAAATTTCATAAACATGTCTGGTTATGGAGATAACACAAAATAAATTAGTGTTCCCTTTTTCTAAAAGCAATGAACATTGTTATGAACATACTAAACCTCTGTGACTGATTAATTTAAAATAATGTCTTTGTTTCAGTCAATTAAAAATGTAGTAATCTAGAACGATTACTTTATGATCTGTTGAACCGTAATATCCTGTTGGATTGTCTCTGCTATCATTGTGTGTGAAGTTATGAGGTATTGCCTTTTGTGTTACTGAAATATGTCATGGGGTTGGGAGATGCCCAAAGCCAGCCTTTCAGTAGGGACAAAGGAGCAGCCATCAGTGGCCAGACAGGAGTTAAGGGCTCATCAACACTCAATCCACTATCCCAGAGACTTTTCGGAGAAGGCACGTATGCCATGGGGATACGCTAACCCACGTCACAGCAAGAATCTTTCGAGCAGCCGGAAAAAAGTATAAAAGAGGAAGAGTGACATCATTACTTGGCCTCTCTCCCCGCTCAGCTCAACACCTGGAAGATTGTCTGAAAGACAAAGGCTTTGTCAACACCACTTCTGTTGGTAAAATTTCTGTCGGTCAGGGGTGCGAAAAAAGAAAGCCCTGACAGACAACTGTCACAGACAGAAGTGCTGATATGGACAGCGCTATGTTGGCAGTAGAGGCTCTCCTGCAGAAATAGCTAACGCCGCTCATTGGGGGCGGTTTAATCATGCCAGCAGGAGAACTCTCTCCTATCGGCAAAGCGTGGCTACATGGGAGACCTTACAGCGGCACATCTGTAGCGGTACAGCTGTGCCGCTGTAAGGTCCGTAGTGTAGCCGAAGACTTTGAAGGAGGGAGTTTGGTCCCAAGCTGGAAAGGGGTTCAGTCTGTGTATTGGAGAAGTGGAAGCTGCTTGTACCAGCTCTTAGGGTGAGACACTGCTTGATTCAAATCTTGCTTAGCCTCTTTAAGTTAGAATTAAGACCTCTGCATCTGCTACTTATAATCACTTAAATCAACTGTTCTGTAGTTAATAAACCTGTTTGATATGTTACCTCAAACAGTGTGTTTTGTTTGAAGTGCTTGGGGAATTGCAGCTCAGACTACAAAGGCTGATGTGTGTCCATTCCACACTGAGGGTGTGGTGAACTAGGTAATGAGCTTACACTGGCTAGGCTGCTGACAAGTGCACAATGGTACAATCCTGGGGTGCAAGGCTGGGGAGCTGGGGGGAATTGACTGGAGCCTCCCTACTATGGCTCATGAGTGGCTGGGAGAGTATTCATGTAATGCAGTTGGGTGTTGTTGTAGGAGCAGCAGTGATCTGTATGCTATGTATAACCTGTATGCTCAAAAGGTCTGTTACACTTTCCCCCACCCCTCCCTCCTGGAATGCTTGTGGGATGAATGGATTGGTTGAACAGCTGGAAGATCAGGAGAGCTCCCAGGTAGACTCATAGACTTTAAGGTCAGAAGGGACCAGTATGATCATCTAGTCTGACCTCCCGCATGATGCAGGCCACAAAAGCTGACCCACCCCCTTTCCCTTGACTCAGCTGTTGAAGTCCCCGAATCCTGTGATTTAAGGACTTCAAGTCGCAGAGAATCCTCCAGCTAGCGACCCCCGCCCCATGCTGCGGAGGAAGGCGAAAAACCTCCAGGGCCTCTGCCAATCTACCCTGGAGGAAAATTCCTTCCCGACCCCAAATATGGCAATCAGTAGAACCCCAAGCATGCAGGCAAGATTCTCTAGCCAGACCCTCATTGACCATTGATACTATTTACCAGTGATGGCACACTGTTGATTAATTGACTAAAATCATGTTATCCCATCAAACCATCCCCTCCATAAACTTATCAAGCTTAATCTTAAAGCCAAAGAGCTCTTTCTCCCCCACTGTTTCCCTCGGAAGGCTGTTCCAAAATTTCACCCCTCTGATGGTTAGAAACCTTTGTCTAATTTCAAGCCTAAACTTCCCCACCACCAGTTTATATCCATTCCTTCTCGTGTCCACATTAGTACTGAGCTGAAATAATTCCTCTCCCTCCCTGGAATTTATCCCTCTGATATATTTAAAGAGAGCAATCATATCCCCCCTCAGCCTTCTTTTGGTTAGGGTAAACAAACCGAGCTCCTCGAGTCTCCTTTCATACGACAGGTTTCCATTCCTCTGATCATCCTAGTGGCCCTTCTCTGTACCCATTCCAGTTTGAGTTCCCTTTTAAACATGGGAGACAAGAACTTGCACACAGTACTCCAAATGAGGTCTCACCAGTGCCTTGTATAACGGAAGCAGCACCTCCTTATCCCTACCAGATATACCTCGCCTAATGCATCTCAAGACTGCATTAGCTTTTTTCACGGCCACGTCACATTGCCGACTCATAGTCATCCTGCGGTCAACCAGGACTCCGAGGTCTTTCTCCTCCTCCGTTACTTCCAACCGATGCGTCCCCAGCTTATAACTAAAATTCTTGTTAGTCATCCCTAAATGCATCACCTTACACTTTTCACTATTAAATTTCATCCTATTTCTATTACTCCAATTTACAAGGTCATCCAAGTCTCCCTGCAGAATATCCCAATCCTTCTCCGAATTGGCAATACCTCCCAACTTTGTGTCATCCGCAAACTTTATCAGCCCACTCCTACATTTGGTTCCGAGGTCAGTAATAAATAGATTAAATAAAATGGGACCCAAAACCGAACCTTGAGGAACTCCACTGGTGACCTCCCTCCAACCTGACAGTTCACCTTTCAGTATGACCCACTGCAGTCTCCCCTTTAACCAGTTCCTTATCCACCTCTGGATTTTCATATCGATCTCCATCTTTTCCAATTTAACCAATAATTCCTCGTGCGGTACCGTATCAAACGCTTTACTGAAATCGAGGTATATTAGGTCCACTGCATTTTCCTTATCTAAAAAGTCTGTTACTTTCTCAAAGAAGGATATCAGGCTGGTTTGGCACGATCTGCCTTTCGTAAAACCATGTTGTAATTTGTCGCAATTGCCATTGACCTCAAGGTCCTTAACTACTTTCTCCTTCAAAATTTTTTCCAGGACCTTACATACTACAGATGTTAAACTAACAGGCCTGTAGTTACCCAGGTCACTTTTTTTCCCTTTCTTGAAAATAGGAACCACATTAGCTATTCTCCAGTCCAACGGTACCACCCCCGAGTTTGGTCTAAATCTCTTTCCTACTAACCGTTTTCCCTTTCTCGGGATACAGGCCTCCGACAGCTCCTGCAACTTCAACTTAAAATAATCCCAGGCGCCATCCGCCTTTAGATCCATAAATATGTTAGCCCAATCCACTTCCCTTACCAGTCCCCTTAATTTATTAAAATTAGCCTTTTTGAAATTGTAAACCCTAGTCTCTGATATAATTCTGTTAATCTTTCCATTTAGTTTAAATCGAATTAGCTCATGATCACTCAAGCCAAGGTTGTCCCCTACAACCATTTCCTCAACGAGGTCCTCACTACTCACCAAAACCAAATCTAAAATGGCCTCCCCCCTCGTCGGTTCAGCTACTACTTGATGAAGGAATTCATCAGCTAGCACGTCTAGCAACATCTGAGCCCTATTATTGTTGCTAGCATTTGTCCCCAATCTATATCCGGGAAGTTAAAGTCTCCCATGATTACACAGTTCCTATTAGTATTTACTTCCCTAAAAACATTAAATAGTTCTCTGTCCATATCCAGGGTAGTCCCGGCGGTCTATAGCACACCCCAAGCACTATCCTGGGGAGGCTCTAGTAGTTCTTTTACCCAGTGTGAGTATTGCCCAGACAGACTCCGTCTTATCCATTCCATCAGTTATTATTTCTTTACAGTTTACCTCATACAATGCTACCCCCCCACACCTTTACCTTTGTTCCTATCGTTCCTAAACAGCACATACCCTTCCATATCTGTACTCCAGTCATGACTACTGTTCCACCAGGTTTCGGTTATTCCTACGATATCCGGTTTCATTTCTCGGACCAGGAGCTCCAATTCCTCCATTTTGTTACCTAGGCTTCTCACATTGGTGTATAAACATCTTAATGTATGCCGTTTAGCCTGTCTCCCATCAGTTATGCAATTTGGTACGGACCCCTTGCTGTTCATCCCCCCTCTCCTTCTTATAGCCGGGGGGAAGGGTTTGGACATATCTGTTCTTATCTCATCACCCTCCTTTTCAATGTTGGAATCTGGCGTGGAGATTAACTGGACATCTCCCAACCGTCTCCCCCAGATTCCTAGTTTAAAGCTCTTTTGATGAGATGAGCCAGCGTGCCTCCCAGAAGTCTATTTCCTTCCCTACTCAGGTGAAGTCCATCCCGTGAGAACAGTTGTCTGTCCCCGAAAGCCTCCCAGTGACCATACATCCCAAAGCCCTCCTTATAGCACTACTCCCTTAGCCAGCTATTTATCCTCACAATCCTGTCAGCCCTTTGCTGCCCTTCTCTAGGAACAGGCAGAATCCCACTGAAGATGATCTGAGCCTCGATTTCCTTGAGCGTCTTCCCCAGTCTGGCATAATCTCCCTTGATTCTCTCTAACGAGAACCTAGCTGTGTCATTTGTTCCTACGTGAAGGATTATCAAGGGGTTCTTACCTGCTCCTTTGAGGATCCTTTTCAACCGCAGGTCCACATCCCGTATCTTAGCACCCGGTAGACAGCACACCCTTCTGTTCTCTGGGTCCGCCCTGGTCACAGGCCTGTCTAGCCTCCTCAGTAAGGAGTCCCCAATCACGTAAACCTGCCTTTGCCTGGCAACAGTGCGATCTACTAATCTATCCTCTGTTCCCTCTAGTCGTAACCCGTGTCCGTTCCTATTTTCCTTTATACTCCCCTTTGTGCCATCCTGTATCCTCCCGGGGCCCAGATTTGGTGCTGTCTCCATCAACTCCTCCCCTCTCTCTATTGGGCTAGCTGCTCTTCTCTTCTTCCTCACCCTCCCACCTTCAGTTACCACCTGCTGCCCCCCCTCCTCGCTATCCAAACACCCAAACCTGTTCCTGAGTTCTATTTCCCCTTCACTAGCCCTCCTTTTCCTTGGCCTGCTTCTCATGGTCACATGCTTCCACTGCCCTTGTTCTCCCTCAGATATTCCCCCCTCACAGACCTTAGCCCCTGCTTCCACCTGAACCCCTGAGCATTCCCCTTCAGCCCCTCCTTGCCTTTCCTCCATCAGCTGCTCGAACCCCCTTCTAAACTCTACCCGGGTATCTACCTGCATCTCCAACCCTCGGATCTTTTCTTCCAGCAGCTCTATTAGACGGCACTTCATACAGACATACCTCTGTTTAGGCTTCCCCCTTCTAGTACCATGTACATACCGCAGCTTCCACATGCAATCATCTGCATTGTGTCCCCTGCTGCTTGGCTCATGGCCGCTGTAGTCTCTGCCCAGTGCACCTGGGGAAACAGAGCACACGGGACACCGCGCCCTCCTGCCTCCCCTTCCACCTCCCCCTGCAAACTCCCACTCAAACTCCCCAGTTAGCAGCCCTGTTCACTGCCTCCTGTGCCGCTGCCTGGCTGGGCGGCTGCTTTTATAGGCCCCCTAATCAGCCAAGCTCCGCCCCCTACTCAGGGCTCGGCTGCCCTCCCAGCACAGTGCCCCTACAGGCCTCTACACACACAAGCACTACAAAGACAGACACAAGTACAGATACCTTCTCCTCCAATGAGACTCCCACTCAAACTCCCCTGTTAGCAGCCTCCTGTGCCACTGCCTGGCTGGGTGGCCGCTTTTATAGGCCCCCTAATCAGTCGAGCCTCCGCCCCCAAGCTCCACAAGGTGTCTGGGACTCTAATTAGGCAGCGTTCACACACCCAATGCATGGACACTGCATGGACACTGGCTGAGGTGGAGTGTGACCAACCAGATGCAGCCAAGTCATCTCTAGTCACAGGCCATGAGGAGCAGGTCCTTAAAAGGGGAAGGGGCCATGTGCTCAGCAGTGCACTCACAAGCTTGTACCTCCCGTGAAGGCCCTTCGCCCGGACCGCCTGGCCAGTGGTTCACCGCATTGCATTCCATCATGCCTCGGGAAGACTTACCTTCATCGCACAATCCATCGCTATGCTGTGGGACACTTACGTTGAAGGATCCTGACATCTCCAGTGCCATGCCTGTCCTGGGAGCATGAGTATGCAAGTGTGAATGTGACACCACCCTCTATTTTGAGCTTAGCTATCAATATAATAAACGTACTGCTTTCTGCCAAACTCTGGTAGGTCATTAGTCCTCCCTAAGCTCACTAGCTGACCCAATTTCGGGTAACAGGTGTGTCCCTGCCTGTGGATGGCTGTGTGAGTGCAGGGCCTGTCCGAGGCTTGTAGCTTGACATTAGCACCGCAGTGTGAGGGACGGCCCAGGCAGGTGGGGTTGGAGGGCTCAGCAGTCCCACAGTCCACGTTACACCTCAGGGACCCCGTTACAACCTCCCACCATGGGTGTGGGGGGAGGCATTGAGCAATGCTTCAGCTGCTGCCTCTGCAATTGGCTCACAGTTGCTAGCATTCACTCGCTGCTGTCACCCACCACTGCTGTTGTTCACTCTGCTGCTCCACCCATTTTTGTCATGGCCCGCTGCTGCCACCACTTTCTCCGCTGCCACATTCGGAGGTTCTGTCACTTACCCAGCTCTCAGGGATTTCAGCCAGTAGTGGGGAACCTCCCTGCTGGTGCAGGCTGGACAGTCCCTTTCACTGTAACATGGCCCCACACCAGGTCTAAGGCTCAGCACCTACAGCTGGTTAGCAGTGATTGCAGGGGTAGTGACCACGGAACAAAACAAGGGCTCACCACTGAGACTAACCAGCTCTGTCTTTAAACAAGGGAGAGACCACTCTTAGCCAGAGCCCACACCACCAGAAAAGAATTCCCGCCTCCACCCTTGTCTCTCTTTCACTGGGATTTGGCAACTCTACCCCCTGCTTAGCAAGTGAGAATCCCTGCGTGACCCACTCAGTCAGGGGCCTGCAAATCACAGTTCTGATGCCCTTTGCTCACACACTCAGGATAACAACATTTCATTGCCCTTCCACTCAAATACTAGAGTGATTTGTAACCCAAAACCAGCCAAAACTGATCATTTTGGCAGAGCAGCTCCCTCTGCTGCATGCCTAGGCAGTGTAGGTGTGTCTGTGCAAATACAATCTGCTCCTGAAGTCTTTTCCCCCCAGGAGCAGTCAATGGGCAGATGATGGCGGGCCAAATCCGGACCACCAGATGTTTTTGAACAGACCCAAAATCTTATAATTATCATTGTTGTTATAATGTCTTTATTATTTTCTCCGGAGTCTGGACCTTGACTATACCTTGACCAAGAAATTTGGCCCTTGACAAAAAATAATTGACTACTCCTGTTCCAGCTCATCACTAGAAATCAGAGAAGAGCTCATTCATTCAGACTCTGCTTACATCACCATTCTCACTTTTGCTATCACACTTGCTGGTGTGCAGTCTGGGTCTAACTGAAGCTGTGTTGATCAGTCAGTGTCTCTTATAACTAGCTAGGGTGACCAGATCACCAAAGACAAATATCGGGACGCGGGGGGGGGGGGGTGACGTGGGGGGGGCATGGCGGGGGGCGGGGCCAAAAAAAAAAAAAAAACCCTTCCTCCGCAAGTGCTGGAGGGAGGCCCGGGAGACTCAGGGGAAGCGCGGGGCCAGGGTAAGAGTCCGGCCTGGTCCCGAGCAGGCAGGACTCAGTCGGGTGGTAGGGAGAGGAGGGGGGCGGCCCGCGGGGCCAGGCGGTGGCTGTTCTCACCCCCGGGCAGCGGGACTCGGGAGCAGCCGCTGCTGCAGCTCCCACTGCCGTGGGGGAGGAAGCAGCCATGGCACTTGGCGGCTGCGGCTCTGGCGCCCCCGAACCCCCCGAGCCGGGGCCTGCTGCGGGGACCCAGCAGCGCGCACGCTGGGCCCAGCCCCTGGCCAGTCGCGTCTGGGCTGCTGCCCAGCTGGTGCTATCCCACGGCGGCCCCGGAGCGGGGGCAGCAGGCCCCAGCCCCCCCGTCCCGCTCGGGTCCCGCAGGGGAACGAACGGGGCTGGGCTGCCGATGCCTCCGCGGGATAGCACCAGCTGGGCAGCAGCCCAGACGCGACTGGCCAGGGGCTGGGCCCAGCGTGCGCGCTGCTGGGTCCCCGCAGCAGGCCCCGGCTCGGGGGGTTCGGGGGCGCCGCAGCCGCGGAGCGCCATGGCCGCTTCCTCCCCCGCGGCAGTAGGAGCTGCAGCAGCAGCTGCTCCTGTGTCCCGCTGCCCGGGGGGGGAGAACAACAGCCGCCGCCTGGCCCCACGGGCCACCCCCCTCCTCTCCCTACCACCCGACTGAGTCCTGCCTGTTCGGGGCCAGGCCGGACTCTTACTCACCCTGGTCCCGCGCTTCCCCTGCGTCTCCCAGGCCTCCCTCCAGCGCTTGCGTAGGGGGGAGGAATGGTGAGCCTGGGGAAGAGGCGGGGATTCGGGGAGGGAGCCAATCGGGGGAGGAGGGGGTGGAGTCGGGGTGTGGGGGGGGGGGGCGCGAGCACTTCCGGGCTCCAGGCTCCGGGGCATTTCCTTGTTTGTCCGGTTGTCCCGACCGCATGTCGGTCGGGACGCGGGACAAACAAGGAAATATCGGGACGGTCCCGATAAAATCGGGACGTCTGGTCACCCTATAACTAGCCCATCTCCTATTAGTTCATCTTTAAATGTTCCATATTTCCAACGTTCAGCCAGACTATGAACTGCAGTAATGAAAATCTCAGCTGTTTCCTCTGGTTCCTGGCACCTGCTATTCAAACTGGCCTTTTCCTAGATAACATTCTATGTGCCCAGGAAATGGGCCTTAAACACCTCTTTCCCTTTGGCGTAGTCTTTCCTCTCCTCAGAGTGAGGAGTCTGGCACACAGGATGTCATCAGCAGCATCACCCATGGCAAATGGCCAGGCATTTACCTGGTATTCTTGGGCTTCCTCTATTAAACCAGCAGTCGTCTGGAATTGCTCAAATCTCTGCTTCCAGCAAGACCAGCTGCCTGATTTGCCACAATCACATTTCTGTCGCAGAGCCGTTTGCACTAGGGACTGCAGTGCTGCGCTGAGACACGACTCTGCCTCCTCCTGCCGCAGCTCCCACAGCTCTCCACCCTGAGTCGCCACTGTCCCCACTCACTCACCACTCTGGCCATTTTCTTCCTTTACTCCTGCTTTGGAGAGCAGATTTCACTCACTTCTGACACACTGGGGCAGGACTGTCAGCCTCAGAGATCAAAAATCATGAGTCAGATCCTAAAAAACCATCAGATTGGCCCCACAAACCATGAGAGTTAAAAAACATCAACAAACAATGTTTCCAATCTGTCTGTTGACTTTTTCACTCCCCTCTGCTCCTCTGGCGATGTGTGTGTGATAATCCAGGCTGAAAAGCCAACCTTTACTACACACATGCCTCTCCTTGGAGGCTCAAAAGGAGACTCGCTGGATGCTGGAAGGACACAAACATATGGAAGGAGAATCAGAATGGAGAAGCTTCAAAGTCTTTCTTTTATCTGACCAAGTCCTAAGTGGCAAGAGACTGCGCCAAGGACCCCAAAACTGGGGGTGTGATTGGACTCTGCTCATGCTCCATGAGCTTGAAACACCCCTGGGAATACAGAGCCAGGGCCGGCTCTAGGCACCAGCATTCCAAGCATGTGCTTGGGGCGGCACTTTTCAAGGGGCGGCATTCCGGGGGTTTTTGTGTAGATTTTTTTTTTTTTTTTTTTTGCTTCGGCGGTGGCTCGCCGGTTGTTTTGTTTTTTTTTTTGCTTGGGGCAGCAAAAAACCTGGAGCCGGCCCTGACAGCAGCCTTAGCGGGTAGCCAGGAAGGAGCACTCACTAGGATCTGTGATACCAGTTCCAGTTATGATGGTAATATAGGTGAGTGATTTGTATCATGACACTATTCATAGTCTGCAAACAGCTGAGTGTAATCCCAGAAATCTCAGTGTGGAGCCTGGTCTGGTCACATGAAGACACTGCCCCTGGCACCAGTAAAATGACATTGACTAGAAAGGGGTGGAGGATGACTGGAAAAAATAGAAAAACAATCATAGAATCAGAGACGATTAGGGTTAGAAGAGACCTCAGGAGGTCATCTAGTCCAACCCCCTGCTCAAAGCAGGACCAACACCAACTAAATCGACTAAATAGTCCTTAACCTGTTCTTTCACCACTGAGGGCTGCTCACCTCCTCCTCATACTGTTTTGCCCAGGATAGCTGTCTGGGAGCTGACCTTGTCTGCTAAGACCAAGTCAAAAAAAACATTGAGTTCTTCAGCTTTTTCCACATCATCTGTCACTAGGTTGCCTCCACCATTCATTAAGGGTCCCACACTTTCCCTGACCTTTTTCATGTTGCTAATATACCTGTAGAAATCCTTCTTGTTACCCTTCACATCTCATGATAGCTGCAACTCCAGTTGTGTTTTGGCCTTTCTGATTACATCCCTGCATGCTCGAGCAATATTTTTTATACTCCTGCCTGTCTAGGTTGGATATTAGGAAACACTATTTCACTAGGAAGTTGGTGAAGCACTGGAATGGGTTACCTAGGGACGTGGTGGAATCTCCATCCTTAGAAGTTTTTAAGGCCCGGCTTGACAAAGCCCTGGCTCCGATGATTTAGTTGGTGTTGGTCCTGCTTTGAGCAGGGGGTTGGACTAGATGACCTACTGAGGTCTCTTCCAACCCCAATCTTCTATGATTCTATGAACAGGAGACACAGTCTGTTTTTAATTGTGATGGGAATTCAGATGTCTAGATGACTAGACTGAGAAATGAGGAATTGTGTCCCACACAGAAAGATCCCAGGTCACAAAGCTGGGGTCAGCAGTCTGGATCTTTCTGGAAGGACCTGACACAACTCACATCCTTCTGATGAAAACACCCCCTGTTGTCCCAGGTTCACAGTCCCCACCCAACCTGCCTCCAGAAACCCTCTCTGGCTCCTCATCTCTCTCCCTTCCCTGCTACTGGAAACTGTACCAGGGCAATGTACACCACACACAGCTTCCCCTCTGCTGTCTGTCCAAGACCCCAGACACGGGCAACTCCAGACACCTGTTGTCCCTTCCAATCCCATCCTGAACACAGCCTACAATGACAGTTCTCTCTGTTCTCAGCTCCACACCCCAGTCTCTGCAATGTGGGCCTGTGCCATGCACTGAGCAGGCCTGTTCCCAGCGCCTGGCACACACTCAAGCCGTCATACCTAGTGCTGCCTGGCAGCAGCTTCATAGGTCCAGAGATTTGAAGGCCAGAGGGGAACATTAGAACATTGACTTTGACCCCCTGTATAGCACAGGTCAGAGAATTTCTCCCAGTTACCCCTATATTGACCCAATGACTTATGTTTGGCGAAAGCACCTTCCAGCAGGGCTTCCAGGTTGGATCTGGAGGAATCAGAATCTGGGTAATCAAATGCTTCCATTGGCCGGTTGTTCTAGTGGTTAATCACCCCCCACTGTCATAATGTTGGGCCTTATTTCCATAGGTGCCAACTGCATGGGTGCTCCAGAGCTGGAGAACTCAGTGAAAAAAATTAGCGGGTGCTTAACACCCACCAGCAATAGAGCTGCAGCCCCAGCCAGGGATAAGTAGCCCCACCCCCACCGATCAGCTGGTAGATGGCTGCATTAATCACCTATTAGCTGTTCAACTTTTGTAGCCCCCCTGGGCTTGCTGCAGCAAAGGCTGACCCAGGCCTGAGTCAGACTTCGGTGGAGGGTGGGGCTCCTCCTCCAGCAGCCTCAGGGAGCTGCTCCACTGCTCCAGCTAGGGTTAGAGGTGGGTAAGGGGGGAGCACCAGGCTCCCTCTGCTCTGCAAAAACCCAGTCTGATCAGCAGTGGTGAGACCCTGCTCCCCTGGGTCGCCCCGCCTGCTACCTAGATCTCCTGGGCAAGCTCCAGCTCCCAGCCAGTGCCAACTGCAGGCACCACTAGGTGAGTCCTGTTTCAGGCAGAGGGAGCCTGGCGGGGGTGGTGATGCTGCAGTGTTGGGGGGGGATGGGGAGTTCCACCATGGGTGCAGTTTGGGGGTGGGGGGCATGCAGACTCACTGCCACTGCCTTTCCCCAATTCTGTGCGTGCCAAGCTGCTCTGCTCAGAGCTGGTAGCTAAAGTGGCAGATCATTCCCCTCCCACAGGTGCCCTCCAATCATGCCCCCTCACTAACACCACTTCCTCAGGAAACAAGGGAAATTAACTGCCTGAAAACGTGGTTAATGCAGGTCTTGTTTACACTATAGCGTCTTTGCCAGT
>NW_027052992.1:0-78000 GCF_011386835.1 Chrysemys picta bellii
AGTAAAAGGCGTAAAAACGATAGAGGCAAAAGGATAGGTAATGGGTTATGGAAACTTTCCCTAAACACTTATCAGTTTGAATCTGGCATAGGACAATATTCAAGTAAAATTGCTATATGGTGATTTATCTGAAGTGAGGTGGTAGCCTCTAGACTGTTTGTATTAGACTAGAATCCCACTATAGACAGCCATCTCAATCACCCCCCCCAATTGGCAGTCTCTGTAGAGAAGCCCAGGATTGACTGAGCATGAAGGGCAGAGTCCCGTCTCACTAAGAGGGAGGAACTTCCCCTCAGGGCTGCAGTACGAAGGCTAGTATATGGGAAGCTTCTGCTACTGCTGCCTGTTTTGTGAATAAATTGGACTACAGGACTGTCAGCATGGCACCTTGTGTCAGCACTAGTTTACTTAACATAGGATTTTTCCATACTGGTTTAAGTCTAGCACCCTGTCTTGAGCAGGCCTTAATAGCAGAGGTTTAAAGAGTATGACAAAAGCCCCATAATATGGCAAGACTATTGTCCCATGCTTTGTGAGAGGAAACATGTTCCTGATCTTCTTTTAACATGCACCACTACAGTTACTTTTGCTCAGAAATTTTCAATTGGTTTTAGACGTTTAAAAATCCCATGAGTTTTTTGTAAACAATTTGCCATTTTATCTCACCTTGTTTGTTCTGGCTGGCAGGACCATGGATTGAAAACTGTTTTAGAGTTGTACACTCTGCTTCACAGATTAATGTCTTTACAAGTGGTTGAATCTCATCCAAGCCGTGCTGAACAGCTTCAAACAGCATTCTTCTGAGGAATCCAGTGTTAAAAAGGGACCCTGACCTGGACAGTGCAATAGAACGCCAGTGAAAATAAGGAGACTGGTGTATGACAAAGGATTTTGATTTACAGCAAAAGGCCTTTGCTCCTTTAGAAGTGGTTTCCACAAACTGAGTAGCTGCTGAACTATACTTATATTAACGGGGTACATAGTTTGGGATACAATTAAAATTATTTTTGTTTTAGGTAGTGGCCGTTCAGGATCATGTGTTGAAAGCCAAGAGCTCATGAGTGTTAATCCCAGTTCTGCCATTGACTTACTGTGTCAAATTGGGCAAAGTCACTTCATCTCATTTTCCCATGTGTAAAATGGGAATGATACCCGTATCACAGGGATGCACTGTCAAAATTAGGGTGGTATACTAATAGTATTTGGAAACAGTAAAAGCAGGGCTAGTGCTAAGGATTAGTTCTGTTTCTATAATCTAGTTCTGAAATGCTCACATTTAAATTTCACTATTCTTTCAATCCAAAACCCAAGGATAAACACCAATGCTGATTACCATCAAACAGTTCAAGTTATTTAATAATACTGGAAGTGCACAGGTATTAAGATATTATGTAAGTTAGTTATCAATTACAGTTCAACGTATACTAGTTCTCTGGTCCCAAAACATCAAGCTACTCAGCCAGATTCTCCTGTGCAGTGTAACTGTTTTAATATCTCCAGGATGTGAAATTGAAAACTAGTTCACTATTGTTTATTTAGTAAACTCACTGCTTGCTGTTTACCAGCATGACTAGGAAAACCCATTTTCTTATTACTCAGCTCTCCAATTAAATAACCAGATGCCAAATCCATCTCAGTTGCTAGATATAAATTTACTGCTGTACGATCAAACAAGCTTTCACTTTTGTTACGCTGTGTGCTGTACATACCACAGAGGACCAAGCTCTACTGCTGTCTTCCCAGGCATACTGCCGTGGCAGTCACAAGGTAGTTGCCGGTAAGGGTTTTCTGTAACAGAAAACAGAATTAAGTGATTTCAAAATACAATCTATAGAATTCACTTTAACAAACAAAATGAAAGAGATGTTTTAGATACTAGAAATATTGCACCCGACAAGAAGTAATTCTGCCTAAGTAGAGGCATTTAATAGGACAAGCAACATCAGAACCGAAAATAAACAACTGTAAAAACGCCTGAGACTCCAACTTTTATTAATGTTGTCACAAGTTACTACCTCTGGTGTCTGCTGGAATCTAATGAGGGGCATTGTAACTTTTTAGTTATTTTTAAATTAAAACAAAACAAAACCAGAGCTCCATATTACTTGGTATGTGTTTTAAATAACTACTTCTAGCTAGTGCGTTAAAACTTTCCTCTGCAAAAACAAGTTTAAACTAAAAAAAACTTTTCAAGGAAAATTGTATTACGCAAAAAATTGTTAACAATTATGGTTGCATATGTGCACAAAATTCAGTTGAATCGTAGGATTTTCATGACAGCCATAGCTCAGCTCCCTTGCACATACGTAGTAGGTTGAAGGACTCTGAATGCTGTTAATTTGTGCATTTAAAATTTCAGCCATAACACTGTACCTAGACAGGTGACAATTTTATTTCTGTTCTTAAGAATGAAAAGAAAATGTTATACTTATTGCAGTCTAATGCTCGTATAGCCAAGAAAGCATCACTGTCTTAAGGAGAAGTGTTAATACCTTAACAGCCCAAGGCATCGGGCCCTTTAGTTAATCCTATCTTATTTCTCACTGTAGACATTCAATAAGATATAGATAAACAACTGGATGTAATCTGGAGCTTCACAACTCAATACATTCTCAAACTGCAGAATAATCTTGTATGCACTATCTGTGTACACCAAACTGTTCTGAAAAATATTTCAAATAAGCTAAAGGCACTTGTCTTCATTAAGAACTAAATATTTGATTTATCTGATGTTTGAGTAGTAAAGATCTTTAGAAAAATACTCAGCGAATTTTTTTTTTTACATGTCAAAAATATGGCAGATTTTTTAACATCCTTTTTTCATAACCTTACATCTCCAACAAAACTACCAACCACCACCAGTAGAGTAGAGAAATTCCAACAGCGTAATTTTCCAGAAAGTTTTAAGACAAATGCACATTTTGATTTTTGTCTAAATCATGACAAGTCTAAATGACCAAAGTACCATATTCAGGTTCCACGTAGAAAAAGGCTGCTTGACTAGAGGGAACATATGAATTAGTAGTCATTTTAGATACTTTGACACAGTAGGGTGGTTAAAAAACAAATGGCTTTGAATAGGTGGATGATATGGAAAGTCAACTGCTAAACATACTCTGATAGATAGACCCAATTGTTTCAAAAGACAGCAGATAGTAGGAATAGAAAACTCCAAGGGTTCAAAGTATTTCTGAATGGACCATAATGAAAAATGCTTTCACTCAGGCTCTGTAAGTCAGTCCTGTGGAAATCTTTCTGCTCTGGATTAGAATGTCTTGTACTGCTTTGCTCCTTTCCCCAGTTTAGTCAGCTACTCTCCATGCTGTCAGAGGCAGAGACACGGGCTCCAGATGTAACACAAGCCCCCAGTTCTGTGAAATGACATCAAGATGGCTTGGAAGTGGTAGAAGGGAATGGAGGGATAAGTGCATCAGAAGTTGGAGTACCAGAACTGATATGCCCGGGCCATTATCAACTGGACCTTGTCCTTTGTCATCTTCCTGAGGACTCTGGGAAATAACAGGATGGGGTGAAAGGATCCCTTTCTGATCAGCAATGCATCTTCTCGAAGAGCAAAAAAACAGCAGATTGTCATGAGGAGGGATGGGGTAGGCCATTGCCAAAGGAGGGGAGAACAGGTACAGATCCTTGAAAATCAGTCCAAGACTCTTGACAGCAGCATCAATCCTTCCCTCCTTAACCAGAAGAAGAATGTGCACTTTCAATAGATGGAGAGCATCTCTGCTTCTGGAAACAGTCTCTTGGAAGAGTCTGGAGCCATCTGGTGGTATGAGTAAGACAAGGAAGGTCTCTGGCTCCTTACTTCTTGCTCAGAGCTGGGGTATAAAGCTCTGAAATCATTCAGAAAGGGTAATTTCTTGTTAATTGTTCAGTTTAAAACATCATGGCCCTCTTAGGTTGACCTACTGTAATCATAGCCCTGAACTCATCTCTGGAGTCCAGGGGTAGCTTCTTGACAAACTGAAAGATTGTATCCCACTGTATCATATTCTGCCAACAGAGCCTGGTAACTGACTATACAGAACTGTAGGCTAGCTGAGTATATTTTTCTCCCGAAAGAGAGTTTTGATTCCTTATACCAGGGGTGGATTTCACAATAAGATGCTGTTTAGATTTTTCATGAGCCACTGCCACTACCAATGATCCCAGGGCAGGGTGGATGGAAAAATTACTTGAGTCCCTTAGGGGAAAATGACTTCCTAGACGTGGCTGAAATGGAGGCTGGGGTCTACCAGACGTCCTTGATCAGTGCAAGAATACCCTTATTAATGGGCATTGCTAAATGGCTCTGAGGGAACAGATGAAGAATATTGAATAACAGGGATGTTTCTGGACTATTTCCAAAGTATTAGCCATTCTTTTAAGAAGTTCCTGCAAGTCCTTGAAGTCATCAATAGTGGAAGATGCTGATGGTGTAACTGTTTCATCTGGTGAAGATGAAATACACATGGAAAAAATTCATCCTCAGACCCTTCCAGGAGATATGCATTATCGCTGTGGGTCCTGGCTCAATTTGTGAAGACGACCCTGCTGTGGCAGGTATACCACCTGAGAAAGTTCTCCAAAAGGAGCCAACTTGTTCTTACATCTGGATCTCACATAAGGAAAAGAAAATGGGTTTTGAGGGTTACAGGTGAGCCAGGATGGCCAGGATTGCATTCTATAAGGAAAAGGCATATGATGCAACAGAAGTAGAATCCAAGAAGCTTATGGTCTTCAGAAGCATGTATTGGTGATTACAAGAACTTCTCCCAATGTCCCTCTCAGGAACACATCTTGGAGAAGGAAAAGATAACCTAGGAGAAGGGCTTCTATTCCCCCAAGATGATGATGATTATGCCAACAAGTAATACTTCTCTAAGGGAGGTGCCGATCTCTGAGAGGTTAACACTGGTTGAGAAGATCCAGCAATAACTCTGAGACTGAGACTGGTGTTGAGGAAGACAGATGAAGCAATATAGTCATAACTGGTACTCTGGGTCCCGATACCTAGACAGACATAGATACTGTAGGTAACAGAGAAATATCCAAAAGTGGATGCTCTGGTTCTGGGGTCATCACCAGGTCAGCAAGTGTTGTGAATGCAGCCAGAGTCGAGGGCCTCTGTACTGACGAAGATGGTGTTGACCATACTGGTACCAAAAAAAAAAATACTTCAAGAGACTGAGGTTTTCTGCTACAGCATGGTACTGAATATTCCAAATCTGTTAGTACCAATGACATCAGAGCTGATTTTGAGGCATTGGTTGCTGAAAACTGACTGGTGTCTTTTGCCTCGCATCTCCTGACTCTGGTAGCATATGAAGACTCCCAGTGCCAGTTGGGTTTCGCTGCAGCTGGCTTGGACAAGTCAGAAGAGTGGCTCTTAGATCTCTTCTTGGCCAGTACAGGAAATTATGATTGGTGGTGAGCAGTGTCTGAAGATCTTTGCTTCTTCCTACCTTGGGCAGCAGAAGTAGTCACTGACTGACCTGAAAAAGACTGGTGTGAGGGTTCAGAGCAGGCATGACAAGCCCCTGGTGGTGTGGTGTGAGGGCATGTAGGGTGCCATGGGTAGCCCCAATGGATACTGCTGGTCAAAAGATTCCAAGCTTGTGCACACACACCTACAGTGGGATCCATATAACAATTACTCAAAAACCCCTTTTAAACTAGAGGATTATAATGGAAATCCCTCTTCTTTATGTGCACGAATATATGAAATATTTCCAGTGAAAGCAAGTATTTTTACATGTTGGAACTTACCACGTGCCTAACATAGGTACAAACAATAAACATGCATGGATTATACCTTTAAAAGAAACCCAAGGAAAATCCATTTACCTTCTACCATATTACCCTCCTGAAAAATCCTCTCCTCACACCACTGGCAGTGCATAAGATACCGAATTTTCTTGACTGAATCATCTGCAGGAGATGGTCCCCTCAAAACTCTCACCACTACTAGGACAAAGTGTTCTAGAGCTACTGCAAGCAAAACTTCAATGCCTTTGTTACATCGAGCTGCAGCTCTACAAAAGCAAAAAGATAACATATTACCATAGGAATTCAACAAAGACTAACTTTCCCAGACGTTCCACCTTGTGCAATATATATATATTTACGATCATCCATTGTTTGGAAAAATCCTACACTGTCTACAAACAGCCTCCACTTAGACTATGGGCTCTGAAGGGCAGGGGTCATCTTTTTGTTCTGTGTTTGTATAGTGCCTAGCACAATAGGGTGCTGGTCCATGACTTGGGTTCCTAGGTGTTGAGAAGACTTGGAGGGATAGACTTCAAAGGAAAGATTATAGAAAATAAATAAGTAGATTAAGTTAAATGAAGACTAAGGCGAGATATATCACTAGCTACTAATATCTGAACAACCAAGAAAAGAGGAATCCTTTAGGGTACTTTGGAGGGGTGTAATTAGAAGAAAAGTGAAAATTAGCAAGGAAAATTTAGCTTGACACTCTGGAAAAGTTATTTATATGAGATCTCGGCCTGCGGTGTGGTTTTACAGGGACAGATGACACCCTTAGTGCTAGAATCATTTAAAAGTTAAATAAGATATAGCACTGGAGAATATGCTATAGGGAATAAGCTAGCATGGTCAAGGAGCTGGACAAGACAATCTAAACAGGTCCAATTTAATATAATTGACTATGGAGTCTGTAACAGGATGGGCTGGAGAGCCTGGGGCTAAACCAGTCTGATTACCGAATGAGTCCCACTTGAGGGGAATGAGGCTTAAGTGATGATAAAGCCCAGCTGGGGAAAGGGCTGGAGAAAGAACCAGGCAGAAAGCTCAGGCAGTAAGGAAAAGTTCTACAGGCATGAAGGCCTGGGAGAGACCCAGACCAAAAAGGAAACAGTCTGGAAAAGCTCTCCCTGTAGAGAGGCCTGGGAGAGACCCTGCTTAAGCAGGGACAAAATGGACATACCCAAAGGAGAACTTAAGAGATTATGTAGGAAGTGGCCCGTGGAAAACGGCAGCTCAGATAAGGGAGCAGACCTATCTGTTTAGTACAGGAACCCTGGACAGGAACCCAGAGTAGAGGATGGGACTGGGTCCCCTACTGGCCCCAAGGAAAGGGGCCTTCCACAGTGGTTATTGAGCCAACAAAGGGGCTACAGGCTGTGTTGAAAACAGGGTGAGGAAGAACTCTACAGCAGGGGAAGGATTTTTGTTTGTGTCAAAAATATTTTGGGGACTCTTAGTTTAGATGACTGTGACCCGAGAAAGGATGGACTTAAGATGGTGACCCAGCAAGAGGGCCAAGTTTCTGATAGAGAAACCACCACAGTTCTGGATCATGCTGGCATGCTACTCCTGGCCACAAGGGGGCATCTAGCAGTGAGTGGATTCGTTTACAGAGCCTGAAGATCTTTCACACTTAATCTCCCACTCACTCTTCCCTGAACTATTGTTCCATTATCTTGATCTGGGTTTGTATGTCTTGATTTAGTGTCCAAACCCCCAACTTTCACTTCTGAGTACACTTATGAAGTCACTGGGAATATTTGTATGAGAAAGGACTAATATCGTTAACAGGGTTTGCAGGGCAAGCACCATATCATATTTGCTTTATAAGTAGATTTACTTGTAAGTAATAGATTTACAGCACGGGATCATTTTTTTCCTTAACCATATTATTTAACCTGCGAAAAATTTAGCCACACTGTTTATTGTTTGTAAACACTTGAGGATAGGGGGTCGATTTTGGGATGAATATCTGTTTGCTTATTATGAAATATACTGTGAAAGTTGACACTAATGAGTTCATTTCCTTTTAAAGCAAATCTAATTTAATGCTCTTTCCCACGGATAATTAATTGCTTTAATAGCTTCTGAAGTATTTATAAAGGCTTAGGCAGCATTAAATCACCACCAAATGAAAAAGGAACTTAAAATCTTCCAATATTCAAGTTTGCATTATATTACCTTTTCTTTCTGAAGATTAATAATACACTCCATACCCATTTGCCATCTTGCCAGTCACTTCAGTTTAAAATACTTAAATTGTTCTAGAGTAGTGAACTTGAAATCAAGTACAAAATTGATATTTCAATGCCTAATTTGTAGAGCTTAAGGAATTCTGAAAAGCAAAGACACACAACTTGCTTTAGCAATCACCAAAAGCATGCATTAGCAATCCTCTTCTACCAGACCTTAAGAGCTAACCATGATTCATGTGTTGTAATAGTACCTTGCCACAGCAGCAACGACTATTCTAGCTGCCAGTTCCTTGTAGTACTCCGTTCTGACAACGTTACAGCTGTAGTGGCGCTGGGCCACATGCTGAGCTTTTGCATACAGAGAACTGATGTCTGTGGATGTCACTGATACTATTCCAAGATTTCTTACATTTCTGAATGCAGAATCCAGGTAGTTCACAGCTGTTCCAAATGGGTCCAGGTGTCTAAAAACAAAAAATACACTGAGAAGCATCTCTGGTACATAACTACTTAGCTTTTAAGTTATCTGAGAAAAAAAACTGTTTGAAAAAATCCTCATCCATAACATCTGAAGTAAAATAAAAATAGGAATTTGATTTTACAACACACCTTCCATACCTCCAACATGCCCAAATAATTTACAAAGCAACAAGTTAGAGGGGGCAGGCAGTACATGTTCAGTAATGCAATAGTCATCACACATACAGCACAATTTCTCTTCCATCCTAGCATGCTGGATAATTGAACTAAGAAGAATGCTGGCCAAGATACCGATGTTTATTCTCCCATGCCTTTCAAAATATACAAATAAACTTCAACGCCCACTGAATTCAATTGGTTTGTGGATGCTCAGCAACTCTAAGAATCAGACCATTTAATTCGATGTCTACATATGGATTTAGTGCCTGCATTTGGGCACTAAAATTTGAATATTTTGGCCTTAGATTCTAATTAGATCGGCCATGCTATTTAAGAATGGATTACAAAAAGTGATCCATAAACACGCGGCCTTATTAAAAACTACATGCACAGATAAGAATTTCAAATGGGCTAAAATTATAGAAAAAAGATTCTTGTATTTCATTTTTCCCCAAATAGACAAAGTTATACCAAAAATCCACAAGTTTGGCCTAAAGTGTTCATACACATTGTGAGGCAAACTTGCAGCCAAACCAGAACCGCTCACTCAGTTGCCGTGACTTTCCCCTCCAACAGAGCCTGCAGTAACTCATCACCATGGATCCTAGAGATCCCTTTGCCATGGAAAAATCCAGAATTTTACAGTCTTTAGTTTTTACATTTTGTAAAAAAAATGAAAAACGGGGTTCTACTGTATATGTTACCTGAGCCTCCATTATCCAGCTCTTCGTATTAACCGAACCGGGGCTCACAGCCAGAGCCCTGGGTGGAGGGGCTTGGGTTGTCAGCCCCGGGTGGCTGGGCTCCCTATTGTGATTAGGGAAACTAAAGTTCAGCATTTCATTATAGTCATGTGAAAAACACTTGATTTTTATTGGAGAATTTTGGGGTTTTTTTATCATGGAAAACTAGGATCCCTGCTCATCGTTCAGGCATGCTGCAGCAACTCAATTGCAGGGATTCAGCCCACAAGCAGAGCCTCAGCACTAGCGCATACTGCAGCAGCCTATTCCTGGGCAGAGCCTGGGTCAGATGACCCCCAGGCACCCCCAGATGACCCCCAGTAGCAAGTTAGTCTGTACAACAGCACTACTTAGCCAGGAATCCTCCTGCTGGCTTGCAGTGTTAGTGTCATTAGGCTTCCAGTCTGCCCTTGATCCGGTTCCTGTTCCTGCCCCAGCCTTGTTCCAGCCCACTTCAGCGTTGCCCATGCCTTACTCTGACCTTGCTCCAGCCCTGCCCTTGCCTCCAGACTGACTCCAACCCAGCTTCAACCTTTGGCCTGCATCCGGACTCCAACTATGATCCTGATTTGGCTTTTCTATAGACTCTGACATCAATTCTGACCCACAGCCTATCCCTGGACTCTGATTTCAGCACTGGCCTGGTCCTCACTCTATGGCTGGCTTCGACCTTGGTACTTGTTCTCAACCATGGCTCCAACCATCAGGCCTGACCACAGCACCCAACACACATTACCCAGGTGCTTATTTTCCACACTGGATGCAAGAAGGGCTTAAATGTTTTCCCAGTGATTATTTTTTAAAAGATTTAAAATTAAGTCTCTATTTACATAGTACTTCAGATACTACACAATTAAACTTTTAATAAGCAAATAACCAGCTGCTGTTGGTTGTCTCGTCCATTCAGACTTCTCTAAATAATCACTGGGGAAAAAATTAAATTACAGTCAAGATCAAAGCACCGAGTAAAGACAAACTTGTAGCAAACACTCTTCACTTACATAAAATCGAAGGATCTCAAGTGCATTATGACATTGGCATCCATTTTTGTCACATCAATAATGCCTACATTTTCCTCTCCTTCTTCCATAGTATCATCACAGTCATCCTCTTCCTTAGGGTTCATCATCACCTTCATCTTGTTTAAATGGCAGTTTTCCTGAATCATTGTCACGGAATTTTCATTGAAATCATTAATCGTAACCTTCACAGAATTTCCAAGGTGCTTTGCCCACTGTAATCCCATTATACCTGAGGAGAAAGACAAGTGCATAATTTTAAGGTTGGCTGCATGCAATAGAATAAAGGCCTGATTTTTGATCCCCTTAACTTCAATAAAAACACAATCAAACCCTAAATGTGCATAATACAGAAATGTGATCCATACTCAGGCTTTCATCGTGCAAGAACTCTGTTGGCAAACTCCAGCATTTGTGTGAAGACTCACTGAAGTCTATATGGGCACAAGGGTTTGCCTATACAGTTCTCATTACAAGATAAGTGCCATAGATATAAAAATTCTCTGTGTACTGTGAAACAAATTGGACCTCAAATTTGTAGCAAGTCCCCTGGGCTTGTGCAACACTCTAATGCAGCAGACTGGAACTTCTGTAGCAGAGCAAGATAAAAAAAAAATCTCAATTTTTCAATTTAACTGAATGAAACAGGAAAATTAACATTTTAACTAATATAGCAATCCTTGTTAGTCTGATATTAAATTGTTTTTTTGCTGCCCCTAAATTTTAAATTTTTGATGTGTTGCAGATATTTGTAACAACAATACGTGATTGTATTGTAAAAGTTGTTGGGAGGGGAAACAGGAGGTTTTGATATCTGGATAGGAGGCAGTTAACACTTTTGGTGTGGCTTGGAACTGTGCAATAAACACATTAGCAGGATATTAACTGCCGAGCATTTTTAGCATAAATGTTGCATTTAAATTGTTGTCTTCACGTTTTAGAACTAACTCCTGTTTGAGATCATGGGAATAGTTCACACCTCTCCAATCTATTGTTTCACTGTCTACTGATTCAGGAAGATAACACCGCATTGGTTTACATTAATTTCATGGTCAGGATTCTTCTTTATAAATATAAAGACTGGAAACAATTTTTTAAATGAAAGTTTGGATTCAGTGGCACTGTTCTATGACTAGGGCTTGATTTTAAAGCCAAACGCCACAGCTATGGAATCAGAATACATGGGACGTTGGACATAACTCATCAAGTTAAGACACACGATATTTTATGCGTTTTAAAATGTAAAAATTCTTCCTTTGAGTATCAATAAATTCAGCTCCAAGATATGATGGTCTTTTTACACATCTAGAGCCAAATCCTGATCTCCTTAACTTGGGGAAACACACATGGAAGTCAAAAGGAGTCTGCCTAAGCAAGGACTCCATAATACTTAAATATACAATGTCAATTTCTCATGAGAGGGACTTGCTACAAATTGTAAAATAAAATTAGAAATTTAAAGGAAGTAAAATGAGATTCCAAAAGTTTATTTACCGGTGGCCCCAAATGCATCCAAACATTCTAACGGGTTCCGTTCTTCAGCCAAAACAGCTAATGCACAGAATATCAGTTGCCTAGAAGATAAAAAGGTGTATAATAAAGTTTAGAGTATGTATACAACATATTTTTGTTTCTTCCATCTTAGGGTAATTTTTCCAGCAACAGGTTTTGCAATAACTGGGTTTAACAGCCACCAGGTTTTCTAAACCTTCTGCTTCCTTAAACAGCATTTGTAGGTCTAAAAGTACCCAAATATTAAGTTAATTCCAATGATAACTTTCTAGGAGTGCTGACTTTAACACTTATCCAGGGAGCACTGAGATATAAAACACCACTATATAACAGTTTCTTACTATGATCAGTTAGTCCATGTAGCAGGACAAATTTGGTATGCAGACAAATTGTTTGGCCATTTAAAGTACCAACTGCTGGCCTAAGGGCTTGTCTTCATGTACTGCTGTAGTGCTTTAGTGAAGATACTACTTTGCCAACAAGAGAGCTTCTCCTGTCAGCACAGTTACTGCCTCTCAGGGTGGTGGATTAACTATGTCAACATGAGACGTTGTCCCATTGACATAGCAGTATCTACATGAGGGGTTAGGTTGGTATAAATATGTCGTTCAAGGGTGTGGATTTTTCACACCCCTGAGTGATGTAGTTACACCATTATAAGTTTGTAGTGTAGACCTGGCCTAAGAGTTTGTAGTGGAATGGAATCCTTCACTGTGTGGCAAAAAGGTAATATGAAAAATAAGAACTTGAGATTCCACTTGCCGGTTAGACAACACTAACTGGGGTTCAAGAGTCTATGCTGTTTGTTTGGGATTTGCGCTGCTTTCAATAGGAAGTTAATGTGCTCTATAAAAGAACAGACCAGAGAGATTACTGGTGGTGGGTTTTTTTTAAACCATTCACTGCTAGTAATAGCTGTCTGGAAATAACCAGTAATCTTCTTAGACTGGCCTGAGAATTTCCCCAGACAGATTCAAAATTATCTTTGGCAGGGTTCCTTCTGGAAAAGGACCCTGGCAATGACTGAAGGGTAGTTAAACTTCAGTGTTTCAGGGAACAGGCTTTGTTGTTGCAGCAATTGGGTGAGGTTATGACTTTTCTGAGGATGAAACAACTACCCACTCTACTGACATTAAAAAGAATGATGTGAAGAGGAGCTAGGGGAAAGAATCTGCTCCAATAGAGTGGGACCTATAAAAAGGAGTCGTAGGATGTGAGATATGTATGCTCATGCTTCAACTGTGCTGGAGGAGAGCACTTAGGTGGTGTCTAGTCCTGGGAGCTCACAAAAACTCACAGGAAAACATTTCATTGAATAGGTTTTCTGAGTCCTCAAGTGTGGTTTGTGTGGGTTTTTTCCCCTTAAAATCCCACACTGCTGCATAAGCTAGCATCTTTATTTCCTTAGAAACTAGAACATCTTCCACACACATTTTGTTCTGAAGACCATTTCTGTTAATTTAGAAAAGTCTTCCCAGCTGTATATAAGGAAGATAGTTCAGTGAGCAAAATTAGAAAAGCATCAAAATGGAGCCTTCCTATATTGGGCACCTTATTGTATTGCTTGAAAAATGTTATTCCTCTAGACATCATAGTGGGCTGTTTACTGGGATAATTTTTTTAAGTGAGAGCATTTTCATTGCAACCTCTCCCCACTAACCCCCTCACCTGTTGAGTTTCATTTTGGGATTAAAATAGGAATCTGATTTCTGAGGTGTGGAGTAGTTAGGAAGAACTTGTACATCTGTGTCTGCCTCTTTCAGCACTTCATGAGAAGACTTAGGAGCAGCGGCTAAAAAATATTTTAGGGGAGGAAAGGAGAGAGTTAATGATAATTTGTGAGTATTTGTACATTTTATCTATAAAATTCAAAAAAGATCTCTCAATGATTAGGCCCCAGTCCCACTGATACATAACTATGTTAACACATGGAAACCAGCCTATTACCATTTGGTGCCAGGAAAGATCACAGCTAGATTATATTCAGGACATTGGCAGACTTGGGGCCAAATTCTATCCTGATTTACACCCTATAAAATGCCATAGTTTCATCATACCAAATTTCTTTCTTAGATTTACACCCCTTCAAGAACTCGTTCAAGTTGAATAGTACGAGATGCTGCAGGAAATACATTCTCTCATAACAAAAAATACCACTGAACTTGTGATAGTACTCCAGTTACTTCTTGATAACTAAAAAGCCAGAAGGGCTCAAGTCAGTCCAGGATTTCAGAGACCTTCATTTTTACCTGAAAAATTCAGAATAGTTTCTGAAACAAACCTAGAGGCAGAAAATTGGCTATATACTCTGAACCTTGCAAATGTACCCTCTCTGGCAGTATCTCTGAAGACAGGCTATTTTGCATGTTTAAACATAAAATACTGCCATTCAATTAGAATCATACTAACAGAGAATTATAAAGAGAATGTATCCATGTGCTGTGTACTCCCTCTACTGCCTTGATCCAGCTGGAACAAGTGAGGCATCACACAAATAAGGTTTTTTTGTAGCTCTGTCTAGGTACTTAGATATCATGGGGATGAGGACCATATAAATGCCTCCCACATATGTATTGCTTAGATATTTATATAATTCTCCCCAACCATCCATAAAATATTGGAATCAAATATTTCATTTTTAATACAAATTGATTAGACTTTTATGCATTTTAACCAACAGGACTACACTATGGAGAACTGGAAAGGAGCAAAGATGAAGTACTTCACAATTTATACTGTGATTTCCATTTGTCAGTCTCAAAATTACACAGGTGTGGAAGTATTATCTCCATTTTGTAGATGGGGGAAAATGACCCATAAAGGTTGAGAGATTGATCCAAGGCGATAATTAATGAGAGGATTTGGGAATAAAATCCAGATTTCTTAACTCTCAATCCCATACTCAGTTGATTAGATCACCTTTCCCCCTAAATGAAGAAGAGCGTGTGTGTGTGTGTATATATATATATATATATATATATATATATATATATATGCACGTGTGGTGGTGGGGAAAATGACAGGTTAACTTTCTACAGTGACCTGTTCATATGGCAGCAACAGAATGGGAGCTACCTTTAATTTTACGTGCCCTTCACATGGCAGTAGTAGAGAGGACAGAATAGAAGATGGATGAAGGGGACAAAGAGGAGCAGAACTGCATATCTTACCAATTAGAAGAGTAATAACTGTTGTTCTTCGAGTAATGGTCCCCTATATGTATTCCAAATGCAGGTGCACATGCATGCCATGCACCAGAGCCAGAAGTTTTAGAACAGCAGTGTCCATTGACCCACATGGCCACCTTACGTCGCCACGTGCTCCATGTGACGTTATAGGAGTTTGTGTGGGGTGATGCGCCCTCAGTTCCCTCTTACCACATGACTGGAGTCAGAATCCTCTCTTCGCGCTCGTGCACTCTACGAGAATGACGATCCATTGTAGGTAGATAGTGAGTTCTGCTTCTTTCTTTCCATACTTCTGTAAATACATTCGTTTAGTTAGTTTATATAGTAGCCCCTTACAGGTCCTCTCCTGACCCATTTGGGGCAATATGCCCCATGTTCCGGGGTTCAAGAACTGCACCTCTTGCCCTCACTCGTTCTCCGTGAGCAACAAGCACATGTGCTGCCTCTACTGCCTGGGCAAGACACATTTTGTCACCCGCTGCGATATCTGCAAGTCCTTCCCATCAAGGACCTGCAATGCTTGTCTTCAGCGCCTCTGCAAGTTCTTCATGGTGGAAGCACTCCAGCCTCGTGCAGTGTCTGATCCCGGACCATTCGTGCTGGTGGTGCACTGCCCATCACTGGCGGTAAGTGCCCTGCCTTCGGCTTCACACCTGGATCCATCAGCACCACCGAAACACGAGAAGGCACACAAGAATAGTCACAAGTGCTTTCATGAACACTGCAGCAGGTCCCCGTCGCAGACTGCTGAGCCACACTTCGTTTTCTCCCCAAGATGGGTTTGGTCGGATGAGATGTCATGTGACGGCCCTACAGGGCCACCCCCTAAGCCAAGGGGGCAAGGAAAAGCAGAAGTGAGACCCGCCAGCTCCTGTGAGGACCAAGTGTCCCAACAGCCTGCCTGTGCGTGCTACTCAGCCAGGGCAGCACTCTCCAGGCTGTGCTCTGCATACCCCTGCTCAGTGTGGCAGAGGATGGGATGTGCCCTCGACTCCAGGCCAGATGGATCCGCTGGTCCCCTTGTCCCATCTCGAGCTGCTATACCTGCTCTCACTGCTTCTTTCAGCCTCCTGGCCACCTTCACCAGTGGCTGAATCACTCCTCCTTAGCTGCGACACACTCCCGGCGATTGCGGTAACACCCGCACTGCTGGAGGCTTCTTCGGACTTGGAGGGCTTCTCAGCAGAAGAGACGTCCTTCTTCCCAGTCTCTCGGCGTAATGCGGACTCTTGGGCTCACATGCCTTTTCCGGCTCACTTCTCCGGGCTCAAATGGGTGGTACCAGTATCCATGGGGCCTGCGGTACCATTAAGACCTGGCCTCATGGCATCACTGACCCACGTGGGACCCCTATCACTGCCCATACCCACTGTCGGTAGCCTCAGACCAGAACCACTTCAGCCCTCCGCTGGCTCCAATGGCCTCAGACCCGGAAGAGGACCCAATCCTTGATCCAGTACTACCGGCCCCAACAGCAGCCTTCTTCTCTCCAGATGAGGCCCTGATCCCTCGACCTTCTCGCCTCCTGACGATCCCCACCAGTACCAGGAGCTGGTACAGAGCATGGCCTTTGACTTGGGCATTGCCCTAGAAGAGGTCCAAGACCAACTGGACCAGTTGTTAGACATTCTCCAGCCCCGGGGCCTGACACACATAGCTCTGCCCATTCACAACGCTGTTCTACAACCTGCAGGAGCAGTGTGGCACATGCCAGCGTCCTGCGCCCACACACCCAAGAGGGCAGAAGGCAGGTACTTTGTACCAGCTAAGGGGGGCGGAAGTTGTTTTCCCACCCCCCTCTGGCATCGCTGGTCGTGCACGTGGCCATGGAACGGGTACACCAGCACTCCGACTCTTTTACTTACACACACACACACACACACACACACACACACACACACACACACACACACACACACAAGTGAAACGCCTGTAACTCCTGGCTTGCAAACTCTACTCTGCAGCCGTTCAATTCCACCTTGCTAACTATCAAGCTCTGCCAGCGAAGTACACTTTCAACAATTATACTAACCTAGTGGAGTTCTTGGAGGACATCATGCAGACCAAGGGCCAGCGATTCCAGGCCTTGCTGGATGAGGGCTGCCTGGGGCCAAGTCAGCCTCCAGGCTGCGGAGAATGCGACAGACATGTCCTCCTGCTCCCTGGCCACAGGGGTGGCAATAAGGCATGCACGTGACCACCTCCACCTCCCTGGTGGACGTACGCTAGCATGAGATCTGCCATGCGGCAACATGGTGCTCTATCCACACCTTCACATCGCACTACGCCATTGAGCAGTGGGCGGCTGCTGACGCCACCATAGGCCGTGCTGTCCTGCAACAGGCCTTACCAATCGCGTCTTTGCACCCCCCTCCGGAGCTGATCACTGTTCCGTACTCACCCACATTTGGAATACATATAGGGACCATCACTCTAAGCAGAAGAGGAGGTTACTTACCTGTAACTGGAGGGTCTTTGAGATGTGTAGTCCTTATTTATATTCCAATACCTGCTCACCTTCCTCTCTGCTGCAGACTCTCTATGCTATGGTAAGAGAGACTGAGGGTGTGTCACCCCACATAAGCTCGCCTGGAGCACATGGCGACGTAAGGCAGCTGTATGGGTCAACAGGCATTGCTGCTGAAAAACTTCCGGATCTGGTGCATGGAGCGCCTGGTCACCCATATTTGGCATACAAATAGGGACCAAACATCTCAAAGAACCTCCAGTTACAGGTAAGTAACCTCTTCTTGCAAAAATAAAGTACCTGAAATCTTGTGCTAAATTATCTTTCTTTAAAATGAGCGAGTCCTTCCAATAATATAATTCACTTTTACAGTTTAGCTCCTATCAGATCAAAAGATTAGTGCATATAATTTATGGGGGTTTGCAACAGGAATCTGATTTACTGAATTAAATGAGCAACCTACCATCTACACTTTTATCAACATGTTGTAGAACTGAAGAAGTCAACTGGTTTCAATATTCCATGTTTATGCACTTCAAACAAAAACAATTCAGCATTTTAGTATTCTATCTGAACTTGATTTTGGGAACTCAGGATTGATTTAAAAATAAATGGATGCTGCCAAAATAGGAGGCATGAAATTAGCCACGCCAGTTTTGTTTTACGGGTACTGTCTCCCACTATCTGTGCCATTCTTTTGAAAAGGCTGGGTATTGACATTTGCAAGATTATCAAGCTAATTGCAAAATAATGATGTTTTTTATGAGCAAAAAACAGAGCTGTCGCCTGATCTATTAATTGTGTATTAATTATATCAATCACTTAAGAATTCTTAAGTAACACTCTGAGGTTTGGTAGGTTCTTGTCCCAAGATCAGGCCCAGTATTATTATAATTATTGTTCTGATGGGAACCCTGAAGTGCACGGTTGCAACACTCTCACTTAGGAAAAGCCTTTTGAATTTGCAATAGTTTTACCAACACAATTAGGAAAGTCAAACACCTCCAACCCAACAGCATTGATAGAGATAATACAGGATGTGTGTCTGAGCAGCCATATACTCACACCATCCCTTGCAAAAGGACCGGAAGTGTCATCCTCTCCATCATCATCATAACCACCAGCAGTGATGGTCATCCTGGTATCTCCCAAGAGTTACATTTCCCAAGGGACACAGGCCGGGATATAACTTTTATAATGTGTTACATTGACACTACTATACCTAATGCATATTCAGTAAGAGCTTCTCCCCTTTTGTGTTTCCTCACCCTACTAATGTTGGGGTGCCTTTCTCCCATAGGTTATTAGGCCTTTTACCTCAAGCTTATTAGCATATACATCAATTAGGTACCATGGCTCTCTTGTGTCAGATGTCTGCTGATATTCCTAACTTAAAATATCCCATCTAGCTGGTATAAACTAGCATCCTGTGGTTATCTGTCAGCAGTTGAGTCACTACAGTGTTCCATCTTGTGATATCTTATGATCTAGGGCAACAGTTCTCAACCAGGGACTCAGGGGGGCCTCCAAGCAGGGCCAGCATTAGACTTGCTGGGGCACAGGGCAGAAAGCCAAAGCTCCCCTGCATGGGGCTGAAACCCAGGTGCCTGAGCCCCACCACCTGGGGCTGAAGCTGAAGCCTGAACAATGTAGCTTCGTGGGGGCCCCTGTGGCATGGTGCCCCAGGCAACTGCCCTGCTTGCTATGCCCTAATACCAGCCCTGGCTTTTATATGCAGAAAACCAGTTATTGTGGCACAGGTGAGCCATGGAGTTTGTATAGCATGTTGGGGGCAGGCAGGAGTCTCAGAAAGAAAAAGATTCAGAACTTCTGAGCTAGGGTTACTCCCGGTTAACTGCGTATGCTAAGGCTTTTGGGCCTTATGCCTTGTCTAGCTAAGCTATTGTCTTTCAGGCCTGACGCCTGTAAGCTCATTGCTTTACTAGCTTTCTTATGCCTATGCCTTACCTAGCAAATACCTACACGTATAGGCTACAAAGCAGGAGGGCAGAGCAGAGGGTAAACACTACGAACTCAGCACGCCAGTCAAGATCAGATTAACAGTTTGGCAACCTTTACTCTGAAGGATAGATTTCTCTTTTTTTAATTTCCTCCTAACCCTGAGCAAACTTACCTTTAGCATAGGCTTACTTTTGACAGTCCCTCAAACATATAGCCCAGGTATAACACACAATGCACTGTGTAAAGGTTCCATTAACAAATAAAGCAGGAACATTAAATAATTTACCTGCAATATACCTGGACTCAGTTTCTCCTTTGTTCACGTGGCGCTTAATATGCCCTATCATGTCAGTTCTTCGTGTAATGGTTGCAGAACAGATGATGCAGTGATAATGGGCTCCCATCTTTGTAGAGCTCTGTAAAAGAGTCAGTGTAGTTTTAAAATACAGTGAGACAAAGTGAGTGAAGTAACTGTTGACACATGGGAGCTTCTCCTGTTGGTGTAGTTAATCCAACTTCATGGGAAGTGGTAACTGTCTACATTGGGGGTTAGGTTGCTTTAACTATGTCGCTCTGAGGTGTGGATTTTTCACACCCAAGTGATGTAATTATACTGATGTATGTTTGTAGTGTAGACCTGACCTGATGTCACAGCTAAATTCAAGGTGGAACAGATTGTTTAGCATAAATAGTTAACACACATCGTAAGACACCACTCAAGGTGAAGTGGTGAGTTAACACCTCTACAATCATAAGACAAAAAAGGGAGGTTAGTGGGTTACAGATTGTTGTAGTAAACCATAAATTCAGTGTCCTTATTCAGTCCACGATTTTTAGTGTCTAGCAAAGTTACGAATTTAAGCTTCCAGGCTCATTTTCTTTAAAGTGATATACAAGTTTCCTTTGAGGATGAGGACTGAGAGTGATTGGATATGGAGTGATTGCTTTGTGAAAAGTATTCACTCACAGGTGATAGTGTCTTTTTTCTCTTTTATCATTTTTCTGTGCAAGTTCATTGGAGAGCGCATAAATTGTCTTGTTTCACTCATATAGTTGTTGTTGGGGCATTTAGTGCACTGGGTGAGGTACACTATGTAGTGATAGGCATGTGTAGGACCCATGAATTTTGCAGGGTGTGTTAGGGGTGGGGAGTAAAGATCATCACAGCAGTGGAAATGTGTCTACAGGTTTTATATCTGTTGCTATGAAAGGGTCTTCCGCATTGAGTTGGTGTGTCCTGGTCTGTGGGGAGCTTGCTTTGGATAATGAGGTTGGGGGGGTTGTTGGAAGGCCAGAAGACTCATAGACTCATAGACTTTAAGGTCAGAAGGGACCATTATGATCATCTGGTCTGACCCCCTGCATGCTGCAGGCCACAAAACCGTCCCTACCCTTCCCTTGACTCTGCTGATGAAGTCCCAAATCCTGTGTCTTGGTGACTTCAATTTGCAGAGAACCCTCCTGCTAGCGATCCCTGCCCCATGCTGCGGAGGAAGGCGAAAAACCTCCAGGGCCTAAGCCAATCTACCCTGGAGGAAAATTCCTTCCCGACCCCAAATATGGCGATCAGTAAGACCCCGAGCATGTGGGCAAGAGTCTCCAGCCTGACCCTTGTTAGTCATTATACTATTTACCTGCTATTGCTCGGTATTCCCCACCACTTATGTTTTACCATTAAACCATTCCCTCCATAAACTTATCTAATTTAATCTTAAAACCAGACAGGTCCCTTGCCCCCACCGTTTCCCTCGGAAGGCCGTTCCAATATTTCACCCCTCTGACGGTCAGAAACCTTCGTCTAATTTCAAGCCTAAACTTCCCCACTGCCAGTTTATAAGGGGTTCAGGACCTGTTTCTTTCAGGATGTGGTTCCCAATAGGTAAGCACTGTAATTATTTATTGAGAGTCCTGTGGCACCTTTAAGACTAACAGATGTATTGGAGCATAAGCTTTCGTGGGTGAATGCATGCATCTGACGAAGTGGACATTCACCCACGAAAGTTTATGCTCCAATACATCTGTTAGTCTTAAAGGTGCCACAGGACTCTCTGTTGCTTTTTACAGATCCAGACTAACACAGCTACCCCTCTGATAATTATTTATTGATATCCCACAGGGGTTCGAGTTTGGCATGGTAAGTGACCACTAGGGGTGTGCAGTTGGAGGGTTCCCCAAATCCCCCATATTGAAGCAAGTTCTCTTGGGATATTTGAGCGGCCCATTCAATGATGTGATCTACTTCTCTAGTGGAGCATCCTTGTTTGGTGAAGGCCGTTTTAAATGTGCTAAAGTGTATATCCCAGACTTTCTCCTCCTCTTACTGTATCTGTCAAGGCAAGTATGGTGATCCATGGGTTTCTTGTACATAGTGGTCTATAAATAGAGATGCTGGATTTAAGGTTTACTACAACAATCTGTAACCTCGAGTCCTCTTTTTCCATCCTATGGCTGCAAAGGTGTTAACCGGCCACTTTCCCTTGAATGGTCTTTTACAATATGTGTTGACTATTTAGGCTAAGGAATCTGTTCCACCTTGTATTTAGCTGTGACACTCTTGAGTACGTTTCTCAGACCTGAAGAAGAACTCTGAGGGCATGGCTACACTTTCAAGTTAGAGAGCATTAAACCAGCCCTAACTCCCAACCCATCCACTCTGGCAAGGCACTTAGGGCATGGCTACACTTGCAGAGGTAAAGCACTTTGAGTTAAACCAGCCTTCGAAGAGTGCAGTAGGAAAAGCGCTGCAGTCTGTCCACACTGACAGCTGCCAGTGCACTGGCGTGGCCACATTAGCAGCTCTTGCAATGGCCACAGAGAGCAGTGCATTGTGGTAGCTATCCCAGCATGCAAGTGGCTGCAACGTGCTTTTTAAATGGAGGGGTGGAGTGGAGTGTGACAGGGAGTGTGTTGTGTGTATGTTGGGGGAGAGAGAGTGGGTTTTGGGGGGGGCTGAGAGCATGTCAGCCTGCTATCTTGCAAGTTCTGACGGCAGCAGACCTCCCTCCCACCCCCGCCTCTCTCTCTCTCACACAGCATTCCACAGTAATGGTTGCTTTGTCTCAGAGCAGATAAGCATGCTGGCTGTCAAAGGGAGCTTTCAAAGGGCATATCCAAAACACTGACAAGCGTTGCCACTTGACTTAAAGAGATTATGGGACGTTTCCGGAGGCTGATCAGAGTGCAGTAATGCAACACCTTGTTCACACTGATGCTGGGGTGCTCCAGCGGGGACGCATCAAACGTTCTTCTGCTTGCCGAGGTGGAGTACCAGGAGCGCTCTAGCTGTGGAGTCAGAGCGCTCTACGTGCCTTGCCAATGTGGACGAGTAATGAGCTAGTGCGCCCGGGACTCCTTTAATGCGCTGTAACTCGCAAGTGTAGCCAAGCCCTCAGAGCGCCTGGACTCTGCAGCTGGAGTGCTCCTGGTAATCCACCTCCACGAGAAGCATAATGCTTGTTGCACCTCGGCTGAAACGCCCCAGCGTCAGTGTGAATGAGGTGTTGCATTAGTGCGCTTTGATCGGCCTCCAGAAATGTCCCATAATCCCCTTAAGTCGAGTGGCCACTCTTGTCATTGTTTTGGAATTGACTGTAGGAATGCGGATATCCCCTTTCAAAGCTCCGTTGCTGACAGCCAGCATGCTTATCTGCTCTGGGACAAAGCAAGCCAGTAGTGTGGAATGTTGCTTGCTGTGAGTGTGAGAGAGAGAGGTAGGGGGAGGGGGGCCTGAACTTACAAGATAGCATGCTGACACACTCTCTCAGCACCCCAAAAACCCACTCTCTCTCCCCCCACATACACACAACACACTCCCTGTCACTTCTAGGGGTCAAAAGGGTACATTTATTTTGTGTGTCTATTAAGTATTCGGCCTCTCCTGTGACTGCAAACAAGGTTACTGATTAGTCCAAAATGTGGTACTATTTTATCTGATGTGGACATCTGTCCATGGGGAACAGGACTGAGACCACCAAATCCATTACACATACCAAAGGCCATTCAACTAACATCAGAAAGGTTTAATTCTCACCACCTAAAGGTCTTGGCTGAATTTGAATTGGGGACCATAAGGTTCTGTATCTCATTACAGAAAACAACATATGTTTGAAGACTACACTGAAACACTTCACGAAAGTTCTTCCTAGTTTCCCCCATTTTATAGAGTAAATGAGCATATGTGATGTAGTATTTGTTACCTGGTCTCCAATGAGGTTTGGCTTCACTGGGCGACAAGGTAAGTGACAGATGCACATTCTGTATCCTGGAAAACAAACTAGTTCTTGTCACCTTACAGTATGATAAATACATAGTACATAACTATCATATATCATAAGCAATTTGGGGGTAAGGATTATCTTATTTGTTACTTGTTAGTACAATTGTAATGGGACCTTGATTGAGCACCTTAGGTGCTTCTACAATAAAATAAATAATAAGAGTAAATAATAGCATCTACTTATTCTGGTACATATATCCTATCAATGCAGAGAAGCTTCTGCTGTTAAACTTTAAAACAAAAAATATCACTGACAGGCACTCAGGTCCCAGAACTGTACTGGGTAGTTGTTAGGACTTGAAACATCTACCTGACTAGTAACCTTTTCAAAAGCATCTAAACATCTTAGACTCCTGAGTTCCATTTTCAAAAGTGACTTTTAACCACTTAGGCTCCCAAGTCCCATAGATTTCAAATAAGACCTAGGCTCCTTCATGTCTAAGGATATGTCTATACTACCTGCCGGATCAGCGGGCAGCGATCGATCCAGTGGGGGTTGATTTATCGCATCTAGGCTAGATGTGAGAAATCAATCCCCGAGTGCTCTCCCATTGACTCCTGATACCAGACACATCTGTGTTCTTGGGGAACCAGGGTGCAGTATCCAGCCTGACTCATGAAAGACACCCCCCCCCACCAGCCTCTGCTTAAACCAAAACCCATCAGAGGAAAAAAAAACTTGCAGAGAGCAGTGAAGGGTTTTGGGAGACACACCTAGACCCCTCCTGACAAGGGTGACAAAATTAAGACATCTCCATTAGCATACAGAATGGAGAGCAAAGACAACTCCCCTAGCCTCATCTGCATGCAAGATGGGACAGGAAGACATCTCAATTTACATACAGAATGGAGAACAGAAAACCGCACTGAATTCTGGGACCAGAAAAAGCAGGGAAGCACTGCATCCTGGGAATCTCTGCCTCAGATGCTAATGAACCTACGCCTGCACACACCCAGCTCAGCAGTTTATCAGATCAATTCTAGTAATGAATCCTTAATTGATATCCAAATACTGAATATAGTTGCATTGTGAGCTCCCTGGAAGAAAACACCACCCACAGCCAAGAGTGATCAGCTCCTATTGTCTAGTCTAAAGAAAACCCTTGAGTCATCAATTTACCTATAAACAAATCTAGTGTTCTCCCTTGAACCATTGTAATTTCTCTACAAAAATCCCTACTTACCCTCTAGTCAGGGTTCTGATGCTTAGATCCAAACTAGGTATCAGTTCTACTGGAACTCCATCGTCTCCTCACTGATCGTGCTGGGGACTCTACCTGCCTCTTGTCCTCAGGACCCTCAGCTACCACCATCATCTGGGAACCCTGACCAGTTCAAGCTTCAGGGAGCAGTGAGACCCCCCCTTCTTTCTCTCTCTCTCTCTCTGTTTTCCTGTCTACCTTAGGTATTAGCCTTTAATCATGTATGTTACATTGGTTTAGTCGTCCTTGTGTAGTTATCAATATTATTCAATAAATAACTTCTATGGTTAAGTTGGTTGCTTCTCTCTCTCTTGCTGAACTTTACTCGTTTGTGGTCTTAGCTTCCCCCATTCACTCTACAGCAACGCTTCTTTTACCTAAGCTAAAGATCCCTGCAGCGCCCAAAATACTGTGGGGTTTGCTCATCGAGTAGGTTACTGCCAGTACAATTGTGTTGGGGGAGTGGGGATAGGGACGTGCTGACTTTGGAACTCATAAGGGTAACAGCTTGAAAGTGCTGCTTGACCCAGTCCATGGAGCTCAGGGGCATATAAGGAGAGACAGCTTGAAAGTGCTGCTTCCTCCAGCCCAGTGATTCCAGAGACATATGAGGGGTCAGCTTGACAGTGCTGATTGACCCGGTCTGCTCAGACTTGCTCTGTTAATGTACGTGTGGGTGTACATCCAGTTCTGGGGTGGGAGTAACCCAGCCCTAGGGACCCTAGGTCCTGCAGGATAGCTCCATTGGGAGGGAACTTGCAGAAGGGAGAAGTAAAGCTCCATATGAAAACACAAGTGACACAAGCAGTACATTGACAGGATTACAGAACCCCCTTCCCCAGAGGAGTAACCCGAATAAATGAGCATACCCCAAAGTAATGGGCAAATCTGGTAACACTCCTGTACTCCACCAGGCTGAGAGGCGCAGGCGGAGTTGACGGGGGAGCGTCAGCAGTTGACTCACCACAGTGAAGACATCGCGGTGAGTAGATCTAAGTACGTCGACTTCAGCTATGTTATTCATGTAGCTGAAGTTGCGTAATTTAGATTGATTCCCCCCGCAGTGTAGACCAGACCTAAGTTACCTTTGAATCTGGGACTTAAGAGCTTTGGAAAATTTTACCCACAGCCTACTAACCAAGTGAAAATACCTGTGCTGTGAACACCACAAAAGCCTTGACTGCAATTTAAACAAATAAAACACTTGTGTACCGTATGCAAATATAATACTGCCAAACAACTTTCCATATAATAAACTTTAAAAATGTAACCTACTGTGTCTCCTTATTGGCACCTTGTTCCCCCTTCTTGCCTTCGCTCTACGTTTGCTTTTCTATAGCAGACCACATTATCTTTTTCTTTGTTTTAAGCGTGTATGTTCCCTCCCTTCCAATTCCTTTTTACTATTGGACTTCAATGCATTTTAAGCAAGTTATCACAGTATTGTGCTTACATATAACACACGGCTACTAAATACAATGGTATTTGAAACAATTTCTCCAGAACTAATTTATCTTCCTGATCAGCTTGTATAGCCATATAAAGTAAATGCACGAGTGACTATATTGGAGACACTAACTGAAAACTTTTAACTAACAAAAAGAAAATCACAAATATTTGATTTGTTTGAACACTGTTTTCATGACATGCTAAGCAATTATTTTCCATGAAAAAATGCTTAGCTGAAACTATTTTAAAGTGTGCAGTAGAAAACAGAGAATCACATACTTTTAGTTTGAGATATTCATCTATATGATAGGCCAAAATGTACTTTCATTTGGTTATACGTTACAAAACTTTGTGGTATTAGTTAAGTGTCCATACACTATAAAGCTCTGCATCTTATAGAGCGACTTTCTTCTCAGGAATTGGATTAGGTGCAGTGGTGCAAGTAGGCTGATACGCTCCGGTACGCCGTACCAGCAAGCTATTTATAGCTGGTACGGTGTACCAGAAAATCACAGCAGCAGCCCCGCCAGAGGAGAGGGCTGGGGGTGGGGGCTGAGGGTTCTGTTCCTTTCCCTGCTGCCCCTCCCAGTCCCTTCCCCTGCCCTTCCACGGAGCTGCATCTCCATCTGTGCACAACAGCACAGTCCCGCCAGAGGAGAGGGCTGGGGGGCGGAGCTGGGAGTTCTTCTTCTTTCCCTGCTGGAAGGGGCAGCAGCAGGAAAAGGAGCAGAATGCCGGCGGCTCCTCTGGCGGCTGTACTGCCCCCAGCCTCACCCCCTCCCAGCCCTGTCCTCTGGCGGGGCTGCTGCTGTGGTACACAGAGGGAGGACAGAGACGCAGCTCCATGGAAGGGCAGTGGGCGGGGCTGGGGATTCTGCTCCTTTCCCTGCTGCGGTTCCTGGGAGACCACTGCCACGAAGTCTCTGGTGCAGCAGGAGGAGGACAGAGCTCTCCCCTGCCGGCAGGTAACATGGGATGGATGTGGGGAGGGGATGGGGAGAGCACGGGGGCCCCGGGCTGGGCAGTGAGGAGTCACATGGGAGGGCCACGTGGGGAGGTCACGTGCTCCCCTTTGCTGGTCCCCCTCTCCCCCTTAAGAAATGGATTTTACTTGCAGCACTGATTAGGTGTATAAACAAATTCACATTAAGGTGAAATATCCATAGATATTTCCTGATATTAATATTAAAAACTCATTTAACATATACATGTAGCAATTTTAAAATTGGTCAGAAAAATAATGAAATACGCAGACTTTGTCTTTTGCTATAAACACCACGTTTAAAGAGGAACATACCATTGGCTCTGATTTAGGGTCAGGATCTTTATGTGTGTGAAACTCCCACTGATGTCAATGGGAATTTTAAATGCACGGGGGGGACTACAGAATTGGGTTCTACACTTCCACTTAATCTTATGCTGTACTTTGTTCCATAAAATATAAGCAATCTATTCAAGTACAAAAGACTTTACCTTCAAATTCAACAGAAACCTTCCAATGCAAATTTTGAAGGTGGCGATGGAGCTTATGACTATAACAAGCTTTGAATTTCTCTTCAGGACACAGTGGGCAAGGTTTCTTTCCAGCTGAAAATTCATATAAGAACAAAACAAGAGGATACAAGCAGATTAGAGGTGTATATGCCGCTATATAGTTGTATACATTTCCATACATACAACTAATGCATATTTGAGACAAAACATTATTTTCCTCCACATCTAGTACAGGTAGAATTGTGTTTTTTGTATAATAAAAGATTAAACTCTGTAAATTTAGACATATTTAAGTTTATAATCCCAAAATGCCATTCATGCAGGTATCGTATGCTCCTTTAAAACATTCAACAACATTTTCTAATTTTTGTTTTATTCATGATGCTCTATCTACTTGTTGCCTCTTGTCTTATACCTAGATTGTTAGCTCCTTGGGGCAGGGGCCATCTTTTTGTTGTGTGTTTGTAGAGCGATTAGCACAATGAGGATCCTGATCCATGACTGGGGCTTCCTAAGCACTACCACAATACAAATAAATAATAATTATTTCAACCCAATCCACTCTCAGTGAATTTCTCATCAAATAGTATTTCAAAGTGTTGCTAATGTCATTTACACAGTCATTTTTCTGACATGTTCTTACTCAACTAATCTTCTCCGTATGTATTCGGACTCATATCTAGTTACTGACAAACTAAGTTTTTGCTACTTTTTACTCATGAGCCAGGTAAATACAGATTCAGGAGCATGAGTTAGATATTTCTGGCATAAACATCAATCAGAGAATTACACAGTTCTAACTATACAACTTTTGCTATTATTGATGCACAAGGCAGAAAGATCCCAGTTTGACTTTCAGTTTCCAGGTTGAGTTTACCAAGCTGGGAGATGGGGGGAAATTTTACTTGTAAATTTCAGCAGGAAGTCATTGAGACACAATACCCACACAGTGCCATTTCCCTGGTTTCAGAGTAACTACACTTCAAGCAAAATCTTTTAAAAAACACATTAATGACGTTCCGTTCTAGAGTCTGCTTTCTCTCTCTCTGCTGAATCTCCAAAACAAACTTTCAGACAAGACTCTTAAATCCCTTCTTTAGAATAAATCATTTTCTGTAGTCAATGTTAAAGCAACAATTCTAGAAACATCAAAGTCAGGGATGTGACGATCAATTTGTATAAGAATCCATTGGTATTGAAGGTATTCAGAATAATTCAAATGCCACCCTGAAATAAAATCCAGCTTTCAGAATCATATTTTGCTCTGACATATGATTCATACATGCAATTGTGCATGTCCTTGGTGCTGAGTTCTGTTACTGGATGCTGAATGATCAATCAGGCAGAATTTAGTACAGTGTTTCTCAAACTGGGGCCGCCGCTTGTGTAGGGAAAGCCCCTGGCGGGCCGGGCCGGTTTGTTTACCTGCCCCGTCTGCAGGTTCAGCTGATCACGGCTCCCACTGGCTGCAGTTCGCCGCTCCAGGCCAATGGGGGCTGCTGGAAGCGGCACAGGCCGAGGGACGTACTGGCTGCTGCTTCCAGCAGCTCCCATTGGCCTGGAGCCGCGAACCGCGGCCAGTGGGAGCCGCGATCGGCTGGACCTGCGGACGCGGCAGGTAAACAAACCGGCCCTGCCCACCAGGGGCCCCAGTTTGAGAACCACTGATTTAGTAACTTCCATTTTGACTTTGGACAGCACAGGATGAATGAGAAGCATCTTGTAGCATGGAAGCCTTTTAATAAAATATGTCTTATCATATTCATTGTACAGATGATGGAATTTAATGTTTAACATTGGTATTTGCCAAACCTAAAATAAGTGGATTTGCCACATTCCTTTTAAAAATATTATAAGTATATAAGTCCTTAGAATTGAGAGATGTATAACATTTAAAGCCACAGGCATAAACCTGCAATGAGCCCCATAAGCGTGGACCCCTATTCACGATGCAGAGCCATGCTTATTTTGGTGAGGCTTCACGCAGGCCTGCAGCTCATTGCAGAGTCAGGGCCTTGTATAATAAATCATGTTGTTATGAATCTACTATTGTCATATGCTCTGCAGTTCCTGTACACCTACTATTGTGATATACAGTGTGGGCAGGGAGTCAATACAGAGACAGTGTTAGGAATAAATTAATAGGAACACAGCAATTCTGTTTGATTAAGGATTAAATGCAAGTACACATGCTTTTGTTTAACATTGCAGTTTATTAGATTTAAGCACACACAGACATAATCACAGTTTATTAGATTTAAGCACACACAGACAATAGGTTTAGAACATTTTAGATATTTACCTAACATTTGGAATGGGATTAGATAATTAACAACAGGTTCACAGTGGCCAGTTGCTTACCCACCGTGGAGAAAAGCTATTAAGAAAAACATTTTTGAACATGGCTTTAGAGGACTGTTTTAAAGTATATTTTATTAGCTAATTTTTTATAATTATTTTTTATAAAACATATAGATTATAGTTAGCCTTACTAAATTATAACTTTTTAAATTTTGTAATAAACTTTTAATATTAGAAGTGACTAGATTTAAGGTTTTTTTAATCCATTTTTTTTTTGTTTTAGTTGTTGACTTCTTTGTTGTTGTTTTTTTATTTTGATTAACAGAAACTGCCAAATAATTATGACCTTGCTTTTGGAAGCCTATTTTTAAATTAATCCTTAACTATGTAGTGGTTTGTTTTATTACTTTATAGTCGGTGAGTGCACATAATATGATTGCAATTAGTTTGATCATATTCTGGGGTATACACAACCCTTAAATTCAGGACAACAGCTACGGTCCGGAAAAGAATACTGAGAATAACCCTCCAATGTTTTCTGGCCACGATGCTTCCTGGGGAGGTAACAGATACAAGTAAAAATGCTTTGAGGCAAGTCAGACAGTGAAATAACAGCTGCAAAGAGGTCAACTATTCAAATAATAATCCTATTCTTTTAATTTCAAACAATATATTTATTTACCAAGGAAAATATTGATCACCTCTCTGGAATGACACTAGAAAATAATGTTTGAGCATAACTTCTAGCTGTAGGCCAACAGGGTAACACAATTTTCTTAGCTGTGTATGTTCATGACAGTATTGATGCTACTATACTGAGAGAAAAATAAACAAAAATGGAGCCTTTCCTATTTCATTAAGAACGGGGTACATGGAGTGGGAACTGATGTTAGCTAAAAGGTGTGGTGGGGGTAGGGCGGGAAGTAAGCAATATTTTTTAAAAAAAACTTCCAAACTTGAAGACTCAAACACTCGACTACAAAGAAAAATGACAATATTTTTAAAATACATTAAAAAGAAGAATGTAAATACCTGCAACATGTTGATCTGTGTTCTGGGAAACAGCCGAGGTAAACTCACCTTCACTCAGGTCAGCTAGTTTCTCTAGATCAGCAAGCTGTCTTTGAATTGAAATATGTTTCTCTAAAAGTTAAAGAGATTTTCAAATTAAACACTTCTACTTTCACATCCCATTTATTTTTCAGTTCATATGGTTCTTCTGTCAGCCACTTCAATTCTAGTGCTAGCTGAGAGGGAGCTTGTGCCAGCTGGAATAATATTTTGCATTCTTCATCTTTCAAACTTAAATCTGATGAAAGTGCTATAGACAGAATGCAATAATTTATCTGAATTCCTACATGTTCCAGATCTATTTATTTTTGTTTTTAAAGATATTCTAAAAGCTAAGCTGAAGTATTTCATACAATGTTTACATCTTATATTTGTGGATTCTTCGCTGATGCCGTTCCATAGATTGAGAGCCCCATATTCACATCATGAAAAATGTGGTATGCAAATACAAAATTGTCCTATGAGCTGTTTGGCAAGACTAGCATATCACAGATATACCTTCCTATATTAGTACAATGTGCCATGGTTTATTAATACAACCATGGCACATTATACACCTCAAATCCCTCATCCATTTCTGGGCTGTTTTTTGGCAGGGTTGAGATTAACTCCCTCTAAAATTACTTTCAAATACTCACAACTTCTCTTGCTTTTACTAAATTCGACACCATTCCTTACTGACAGATAACCAGTTTGGCTGTTGCCTTTACATACTGTATTGCGCGGCTCTGACACAGGAGACCCAGATTCAGAATAATACTTGACTTTATAGTGGTTTTCCACTTTTAAAACCTTTTAAAAACCTTAAACTTCACAGTATCTTATGAGGTAAGGAAACTGAAGTAAGTGTTGGAGCTGGGATTACAACCCAGAAATTTCTAGCTCCCAGTTCTGTGCTCAGATACAATGCCTTTCTCTAGTCACTGTCATGTATTTGAACCAAGAGAATGAAAAAGGTGGCACTTTCAATTACAATATGGATGAAGACCCCAGCTCTTTCAACAACATGACTTGCTTTATGCTCCTGTGTCAGTAAGCGCCTTAAAAGAGATTTCTAGACATGATACAGGGGAAAATGCCAGCTCAGATGAAAAACATCTGAAATCCAGGGCGTCAGGGGAAGTACAGCCTTTTCTGTGTATAAGTATATATTTGTGGCTGAAACAGAACCTGGAGCACAACCTGTACTAAGAATGATGTTTCACATCCTTTCCCCCTCCCCTACTACAAAGATTCCTGCAGTTTATTAGCGAACCTCTTGGAGAATCAGATGAGGCATCCAAAATAGTACTATCAGACTCCCTCATAGACTCTTGTTCTGTTCTTTCCTCTTTGTTTTTCATTTCTGCTTCAGACATATACACATCTAGTTTGTTGTTATCCATTTTTCCAGACACAACCACGCCATCTTAAAAAAAAAAAATCAGAAACCAATCAGCTTGTTTATATAACATTTGAATGACGTGTTAATTATGGTTTCAGTTTCCCATTCTTTCCTGCTACATATCATGCAAAAAGGATTGCAATGACTTTGGAGAGAGGAGCTGTTTAATCACCATGTCAGAGAATAATTCAGGATACCTACATCTCATTCTTGAAAAACAGCCAGGAAAATGTATTACCTCCGACAGAAAAATCTACTCACCCACCCTAATCATGGAGAGTCTGATGTTAATGAAATATTTATATTTCACTTGCTTGTCAAAAATTAAGTTACTTGTCCTGGGCAAGTAGAATTTTACAAAACTGATATAGGTTATTAAACGAAAATTGGATAATCAAAAGCATTTCTTTGGATTGAGGACTGTCTACACTGCAAGTGAAGATGTGATCATAGCATATGTAGGCATACCTGTGCTAGCATTAGTCTAAATAGTAAGGGTAATAGCAGCAGCAATGATATAGCAGGACAGGGTTCAGCATGGTCTAGCAACCAGAGTACAAGCACATTGGGGACTTGTGTCTGTACTCTGGTTGATAAGCTGTGCTGCTATGTCTACACTACTATTGTTACTCACATTAGCTATAATCAAATAAGCATAGGTGTGCCTACCCGTGCTACAGTCACATCTTTATCTGCAGTGCAGACATACCCTCAAACTAGATGGTTATAATCTAGGCAAAAATGTTGTAACATGGTGACATAATTTCTCTCTCCTCCATTGCATTTTCTTTAAGACAGTAGCTACAAGATATTACAGAGATAGGAGAGACATCTGCTATAAATGAGGATTCCCCTTTAAACTGCTGTTTATTTTTCAAAACCATTTTTATAGTTTCTAGGATCCAAAAGAAGAAAACATTCCTTTGGAATTTAGGATCTGTGGCCAAAAGAATACAGGGAAGCATTTGGAGAAAATACAGATGATGAAGTAAATTTTACTTTCTGGCAGATGGCAGAGCCTAAGATGAGTGCACAGGGAATGAAAACAAAGACAGAAACCCCCCATCAGACCAGAAACACATAAAGCAGACAAAAATAAGGTATCCAAACTACAGGAATCTATTTTAAAATATAGCTAATAAAAGTTTAGAACACTGGATGTTTGGACAATTGATCAGCAAAAAAAGTAAATCACAATTTAATATTAGTACTTATACTTTAAAATAACACATGTAGAGGAATACGGGGGTGGGGGGGGAGACTGGAGATGGAGGCCAAGAAATGCATTTAGAGAGTTTGATGGGAGAGGTTCAGGGTCCAAACTCTCCGGGCTACCTTAATAATGATAAATGATCATGAGTGGTGGCTATAATAGGCCAGAGAAGGCTATGATCACATCTTCACTTGCAGTCTAGACATGGCCCTGGCCCTTCTCCGAGCCCCCACTGTCTGCTGCTGCCTGCCTGCCATTGCTTGCCGCATCCCTCCTCCTTGGCACCCTGGCCTGGCGTGGCCGGCGGCTCAGCCCAGCGCTCGGTGGGGCTGGGGGACAGTTCGACCATGTGTGGCTGGGGCTGGCCCAGCGGCTTGGCCCGGCGTGGCTAGGGTGGGCAGACTGTGGGGCTCCTGCAGTCACAGGGGAGGCCCTCAGGGCTCTTCCTGTTATGGGGGTGGGGTTGGGGCTCCAGTGTGCGCCGGGGGGCAGGGCCTCGAGCGGAAGGGGTACAGCCAACAGGCTAGACTCCCCAAAGTGAGGGTTCACCCGCCACCCATGTAAATGATAACTGTTTGCAAGTGGTAGGAGCCAGTTATTCATGAAGAATTGGAATCTCTCTCAAAGTCCTATTACTTAGCAGCCAGCTTTTATAAGTGAAGAGTACACAGGCAAAGGGAAAGATTCTAGCTATTTGGGGATAAATTCTTGTATTGTTTATCAATTAAATAAACAGAGGGGGGATGGAGGAGAAATTCCATCAAATTCAAATGAGATGTGACTAAATGTGTTACATGTGCTAAAACTGATTTAGTCTTCATGTCTAACTTGCTAAAAACCAAAATAATTAGGAACTGGTACAACTGTGTAGTCAGTTTGTGCAGCAGTAGAAGCTGTATTTGAATGCTGGAACTGAACTGCAAAACTGAGAGGATGAATTGTTTGAGCTTTCAGGTTAAAAGCACAGATTACTGCACTCAAAAGCCTATACAATATGATACACCAAAATAAATGATTAAGAAAGGCTTAATTAGCTTAGAAGTGGAGCATTTAATTTGTTGTAAACTGTTAGGAACTGCATTCTCAGACAGAGTTAAGACAACTATCTGAACTGGTGCAACTTCCTATCCAGAGTGGGGACAAACTGGTTCAGACTGCATTGGATCTGCCAGAGTTGAGCAGAATACCCTAGGTCAGGTTTTCCATCACTTTGCACTGTCAGTAGTCATTTACAACAACGCAAAGCAAATATAAAGTACAGGTCTGTTCAGACTAATTTTTAGGCATGACCTCAAGAGGGTCACGGGGGTTTTCTGACCTGTTTGTTTTCCCTAAACCTGAGTTACTGCTGCTGCTCTTGCTGCCGCCACCCCATGGGCTCAGCACGGTAGCAGCCGGTTGTGCCACTGCCAGTGGTTGCATGCTCTGCTCCTGCCATCTGCTGCCCGTTGCTGCACTGTGAGAGGTGCTGCAGCTCCTCAGTAGGCACACTCACAGTGAAGCAAAGTGGTGGTAGCAGGCTGGAGCAGGGCACGCAGCTGCCACTGTGCTGACCCCACGAGCATGAGGAGAGTCAACTAAACCCATCAGAGTCCAATTGTTTTCCCACCTGATCCGACACTTGCAGTTGGGTCCCATCCAGTTCGGGTCAAGTTGCATGGCTCTAGCATAAAGCACTAACTGAAAAATAGGATTTCACACTAACTTTGTGCATATGTAAACTGATTTAGAGAGGAAGTGAAGACAGATATAAATATATAAAGCAAACAGAAGAAACGGGAAGTTGATAGTAGTTAATATAAATCAGAAGCTAGGAATTGTAGAAAATTAAAAAGAAAAGCAAAGGGACACATGGAGAAATCTGTGGCCCGCAGAGTTCAGGACAATAAGATGAGTTTTTGAGTATATTAGGAACAAAAAGAATCCTAAATTTCATACTGGAAGTGAGCTCCCAGGTGGGCTGCTCTTAATTGCACAGCATGAGTGTGGAATGTGAGTTCTGCAGAGAGGTGCTTCTCCCACCTTGTGCCCCTGGGGAGTTGATATTTTGTTTGCAAACAAAGACAGGGTGATTAATAGAAGAAAGGGCTGATAATTAAATTAAAGATCTGGAAGTCATTAGATAAACCTGTAAAACAGGAACCCCACTGCAGGGGGTGGGGGTGTTGAAGAAATCCCCACCCCCTGAGTCTGTTGGGGACTCAGAAGAAATACAGCCAAGTCCTCTAATAAGACAAGTTTACATTCTTTAAAGAGGGTGATGTGAGGGACGTAGGTGAAAAGAAGGGGCCAAAACCCAGGGATGGGATAGCTAAGTTCCCACTCTAGCTGTGGTACTTATGTGGCCACATCACCATAGTATCTGAGTGTCTCACATCACAGCCCCTTGGTGAGGTAGAGCAGTGCTTTTATCCCCATTGTACAGATGGGACACTGAGGCACAGAGAGACTAAAGGCCAGATTTTCAAAGGTATTTAGGCACCTAGAGGGATTTTCAAAGCACCTAGAAGGTTAGATGCTTTGTACTCCCACTAGATGCCTAGCTGCATCTTTGGGTGCCTAAAAACCTATGAAACCCTGTCCCTAAGGTGAAACAGGAAGTCTATGGGGGGGGGGGGAATAGAACTCAGGGCTAGCTCCCTATCCACTGTACCAGCCTATCCCTGGGCAGCAGATTTAAAACAAATAAAAAGAAGTTCTTCTTCATACAGTGCACAGTCAACCTGTGGAACTCCTTGCCTGAGGAGCTTGTGAAGGCTAGAACTATAACAGGGTTTAAAAGAGAACTAGATAAATTCATGGAGGTTAAGTCCATTAATGGCTATTAGCCAGGATGGGTAAGGAATGGTGTCCCTAGCCTCTGTTTGTCAGAGCGTGGAGATGGATGGCAGGAGAGAGATCACTTGATCATTACCTGTTAGGTTCACTCCCTCTGGGGCACCTGGCATTGGCCACTGTTGGTAGACAGGATACTGGGCTGGATGAACTTTTGGTCTGACTCAGTATGGCCATTCTTATGTTCTTATGCATGGACATGTGACTTGCCCATGTAACTCCAAAACTCCATCTTGGGGCTAAATTCTGGATAGGAGAGAGGAAGGGGTCTCCACCCACAAGAGAAAGTCTATTTAAGCCCCCCTTCATTTTGTCTTCAGATAGATCAAGAGATATCCTTTGGGGGTGGAGAGGCTACCTAAAAGAAACTGGAACAAAGGACAGTAACCCCGGGGGTGTGAGTGATTGCTGGACCAGACTAGAAGGAGGCTAGTCTGTAAAAGAAGCTTACTGGAACATCTCTGAGGTTTCATCTGTAATCACTTTCTTACTATATTAGGCATAGACTTGTGAGTTTTATTTTGTTTTGTTTGGTAATTTACTTTGTTCTGTCATTACTTGGAACCACTTAAATCCTACTTTTTGTATTTAATGAAATCACTTTTTACTTATTAACCCAGAGTATGTATTAATTCTGGGGAGAGAGGGGGGCAAGCAGTTGTGCATCTCTCTCTCTCAGTGTTACAGAGGGCGAACAATTTATGAGTTTATCCTGCATAAGCTTTATACAGGATAAAACGGATTTATTTGGGGTTTGGACCCCATTGGGAGCTGGGCATCTGAGTGTTAGAGGAAAAAAACACTTCTTAAGCTACTTTCAGTTAAGCCTGCAGTTTGTGAACGTGGTTCAAACCTGGGTTTGTGTTTGTAGCTGGTAAGCATGTCTGGCACAACCAGGCAGGGTTCTGGAGTCCCAAATTGGCAGAGAAAGCAGGGGCAGTAGTAGCCTTGGCACATCAGTTGGCAGCCCCAAGGGGGTTTCTGTGATCCGACCCATCACAGTATAATAACGCAGAAAAGGAAGAAATGTTGAATAAAAATTTCTGTTCTCTATTGGTGGGGGAGGGGGAAGGGAAACAGATGATCTAGTGAGATCAAATGTCATGACAACACTCTTGCCTTTCCACTAATATCTCAGGAGGATGTTAAACAGCAGCAACTAAAGTTAGACATTTTAAAATCATTAAATCCAGATACCTTGCATCCGAAAGTCTTAAAAGAGCTGACTGAGGAGCTTGCTGGATCATTAATTTGATATTCAATAGGTTCTGGAGCACTGGGGAAGTCTCAGACTGGAAGAAAGCTAATGTTGTGCCAATATTTTAAAAGGGTAAATGGGATGACCCAGGTAATGATGGGCCCGTCAACCTGATCCCAGGCAAAATAATGGAGTGGCTGATAGAGGACATGATTACCCAAGAAATAAAAGATGTTAATATAATTAATGCCTATCAACATAGGTTTATGGAAAATAGATCCTGTCAAAATAACTTGATATCATTTTTGATGAGATTACAAGTTTGGCCGATAAAGGTAGTAGTGTTGATATACTTACACTTCTGTAAAGCGTTTGACTAGGTACCACATGCCATTTTGATTAAAAAACTAGAACATAAAATTAACATGGCACATATTAAAAGGATTAAAAACTGGCTTACTGATGATCTAAAAATGTAACTGTTAATAGGAAGTCATCATTGAATGGGCGGTTTTCTTAGTGGGGTCCTGCAGGTATCAATTCTTGGCCTTACGCTATATAACATTTTTATTAGTGACCTGGAAGAAAATATAAAATCATAATTGATAAAGTTTGCAGGTGACACACAAATTGGGGGAGTGGTAAATAATGGAGAGGCTAAGTCACTGATTCACAGTGGATCACTTGGGAAACTGGGAACAAGCAAACAATATATGTTTTAATATGGCTAAATGTAATTTATACATCTAGGAACAAAGAATGTAGGCCATGCTTACAAGATGGGGGATTATCCTGGGGAGAACTGACTCTGAAAAAGATTTTGGGGTCGTGGTGGATAATCACCTGAACATGAGCTCCTAGTATGATGCTGTGGCCAATGCAATGCAAGGATGCATAATACCGTGTCAAGTTCTGGTGCCCGCAAGAAGGATGTTGATAAATTGAAGAGAGTTCAGAGAGGAGCAATGAGAACAATTAAAGGATTAGAAAGTGCCTTTTAGTGAAAGAGTCAAGAAGCTCAACCTATTTAGCTTAACAAAGAGAAGGGTAAGAGATGAATTGATTACAGTCTATTAGGACCTATATGGTGAACAAATATTTGGGCATGTCTATCCTGGCAAAGTTACAGTGCCAGCAGTTACAGCACTGCTCAGAGAGTGCTGAAGAGAAACTGCTGTTGTGTGTTCACACTGTCAGCTGCCTGCGCAATAGCGTGTTCACACTTGAGGCACTTGCAGCAGTATTTGGAGCGGTGCACTCTGGGCAGCTATCCCACAGAGCATCTCTTCCTCTTCTGCCGCTAAGACCTGTGGGAAGGCGGATGGGGTCACGGGGCATCCTGTGTCCTGTCCCAATGCCCTGTGATGCATTGCTTCGCATCCCAGAAATCCCTGTGCTTCCGTCCGCATTTGGCACCACCTTTCAACAGTTTGTGTACTGCGCGCCCTGCCTCTTTGGGCTGCAGGAACGGATCCCAAACCGTTGACCAGTATGCTGCTCGCTCTGACTAACATGTCACAAGTGGAAGTGGAGTTATTCCTTAAACTACAAAGGCAAGAGGAGTGTGACATTGATCTCGCCATGCATAGTAGTTATGACATGAGATTGCTTGTGGCATTCATGGAAGTGCTGACCACAGCAGAACGCCACTTTTGGGCTCAGGAAACAAGCACTGAGTGCTGGGATCACATCATCATGCATGTCTGGGATGATGAGCAGTGGCTGCAGAACTTTTGGATGAGGAAAGCCACATTCATGGGATTGTGTGATGAGCTTGCCCCAGCCCTGCAGCACAAGGACATGCGAATGAGAGCTGCCCTATCGTTGGAGAAACGTGTGGCGATTGCACTGTGGAAGCTGGCTACTCCAGACTGCTACCAATCGGTCGCTAACCAGTTTGGTGTGGGAAAGTCGACTGTTGGACTTGTGTTGACGGAAGTGTACAGGGCCACTAATCTCATCCTGCTCCAAAAGACCGTGACTCTGGGCAACATGCATGACATTGTGGATGGCTTTGCACAAATGGGCTTCGCTAACTGTGGAGGGGCAATAGGTGGCAGGCATATTCCAATTCTGGCACCAGACGATCTAGTCACTGAGTACATTAATCACAAGGGGTATTTCTCAATGGTTCTCCGGGCGCTTGTGGATCACCGTGGGTGTTTCACAGACATTAACGCAGACTGGTCTGAAAAGGTGCATGACGCATATATCTTTCAGAACACTGGCCTGCTCAGGAAGTTGCAAGCAGAGACTTTCTTCCCGGACCAGAAGATCACTGTAGGGAAAGTCAAAATGCCCATTGTGATCCTGGGAGACCCCATCTACTCCTTAATGCCATGGCTTATGAAGCCATATATAGGGCAAGTTGACAGCAGCAAGGAGCGGATCAACAACAGGCTGAGCAAGTGCAGAATGACTGTTGAGTGTGCTTTTGGCTGTTTAAAAGCCCGCTGGCGCTGCCTCTATGGGAAGCTGGACCTGGCCAATGACACTATTCCTATGCTTATAGCAGGGTCCTCTACGCTCCATAATACTTGTGACGAAAAGGATGAAAGCTTCACTCAGGGCTGGACCACAGAGACACAGCGCCTGGAGGCTGAGTTTGAACAGCCAGAGACAAGGGCTATTAGCGGGGTACAGCGCGGGGCCATAAGGATCAGGGATGCCTTGAGGCAGCAATCTGAATCTGAAAGCCACTAATATTTGTTGCTACGCTCGGGATTGCAGTGCTTGTAATGCTAGGACATGATTGGTGCACATGATGCAATAAGGGGGTTTAACATAATTGTATGTTGCTTTGCAGTGCTCTTTTTGCTTTCAATTAATAGAATAAAGATTGCTTTCAAACCAACACAATTCTTTTATTAAAAGACAACAACTGGAGGAAAGAGTCAAAAAAACAAACAAACAAACAAACAAACCCATCAGCAGTTAGCGGTATGGGGGAAGAGAAAGTCTCAGGAGGAGGAGGGGTCCCGGGATGGCTAAAGATTTGTGTATGTTCAGGAATCATAGCCAACCTTCTCCTCTGGAGTACAATGCAGTGGGTACTGTACTTCAGCAAGGCCAAACTGCAGAGGGATGGGTGTTGAGTGCTGTGGGTAGTGGGAGTCCACAGTGCTGGACTGTGAGGGGGGAGGAGTGGAATGCCACAGGTATAGACTGGAGCCAGGAGGTTGATAAGAGTGTGTTGGCAGTGTCTGGGGGGCACATGGGAAAAAGTTTTGCGACAGCGGCTGCAGGGGAGGGCGGGTGCGGAGCTGCTCGGTTTGAAGAGCTAGTATCGCCTGGAGCGTGTCTGCTTGGCGCTCCATAACCTTTAAGAGCCGCTCCGTGACTTCATTCTGGAGTGCTGCGTTCTCCTTTCAGTCCCTCTTCTCGCTGTCCCACCACTCCTTCAATTCCTGTTTCTCAGCGACGGAGTGCATCATAACATTGCACAGAAAGTCCTCCTTAGTTCTTCTTGGCAGCTTTCTAATTCTGCGCAGCTGTTGATAACAAAGAGGGAAGCTGGGCTCCCAAGGTCATCTCTGTGAAGTTTAAATGCAACATTTTACAGAAGCAGTATGGTTTGCAACACCGACAACACTGATTCAGTGCTTTAAAACACAGCCAGTACTCACACACCTGTCACTAACTGGCTGATCCCAGGCAAGCACACATGAGCCACAAGACTCCCAAAATGGTGAGTAGCTGCAGGGGGAGGGTGAATCACTCTTCCCGGACCCTGCTGTACTCTGGTCACATGGCTCTTGGGGAGAGTCAGCACGTAGGGGAGGCCTGATAATCATTCCTGTCCCCACACTTTCCACAGGATGTGATCATTATGGAAGATATCTTGCTGCTGAGGGTGAGCAGGAATCAAGGGTCTTCTCCAAGCCTGTGGCTTCCGCCCTGGCCCCTATGCGGCTCGCCTGTGTGCAGCAATGGTCGTGTTTCCCCCCTCCACCCCCCCATGATGGCACAATGGGGCAGGAAAGTTACCATTACTGGGGGAAGAAACAAAGCAGCTCTGCCGAAGAACCTGCGGCAGGGGATTGCCCAGTATCTCCACGAGAGTTTCCTTGAGATCTCTGAGGGAGAGTCCTGTGAAGTGAGGAAGTCAATCAATAGCCTGTTCCGCCTCTCAGACTAGGCATGCGGTGGGAGACAAGCCTGCTTTCTGCAACCCTCCTGCCCCCAACAACTCGCTTCAGTGATTCCCAAAATCACATCCACTTACCAGGATCCTCCTCTCCTGTTTGCACTTCGCCAATCTCTGACAGCTGTGACTGACTAGGCTCCTCCGGGGTAGAAAAGAGCTCCTGGCTGCATGCATCTCTGGCCTTTGAGTCATCCTCTGTGTCTGGGTCTCCCTTCCACTCCACATCCTCGTCCAAGATTTCCACCTCCTGGCTCAGTCCACTCTCGACTGGCACGTGAGCCAATTAAGTATCCACAGTGGTCTTTGCAGTGAACGTGGGGTTGCTGCTGAGTATCATGTCCAGCTCTTTGTAAAACCGATAGCTTGTGGGTGCAGCCCTGGAGTGGCGGTTTGCCTCCTGCGCCTTGTGGTAGGCGTTCCGCAGCTCCTTCATTTTGACCCTGCACTGTCATGCCTCTTGAAATCTGTCCATAGGTATCATAATTCCTATGGCTGGAGTGCAGCTGGGAATGGACAGCCTCCTCTCCCCAAATGCTGATGAGGTCCAGCAACTCGGCATTGCTCCAAGAGGGGGATCGCCTGGTGCATGGAGCAAGCATGGCCACCTGAAAAGATGCGCTGAGATCACTGCACCCATCACCGAGCAAACAAGAAGGGGACTTTCAAATTTCCAAAGGAATTTATGGGGTGGGGATGATGGTTGGTCACCTGAGGGCAGGGCAGTAGAGTTCAAACTGATGACCAAAGAGGTGAGAACAGGCATTGTGGGACACCTCCCAGAGGCCAATCGCAGCGCTGTTATTGCCACAGTGTCTACACTGGCACCACAGCACTGTAGCCCCAGCGCAGAAAGCTGTACGCCTCTCGTTGGGGTGGTTTTTTTAAAGCGCTACAACTGTGTAGTTACTGCGCACTATGTGGCTTGGCAGTGTGTACACTTCGGGAGTTACAGCGCAGAAAGCTGCTTTACTGCGCAGAAACTTGCCAATGTAGACAGGGCCTTTGATAATGGGCTCTTCAGTCTAGCAGAGAAAGGTATACTATGATCCAATGGCTGGAAGTTGAAGTTAGATAATTCAGATTGGACACAGAGTGTAAAATGTTAACAGTGAGGGCAATTAACCATTGGAACAATTTACAAAGGTCTTGGTGGATTTTCCATTACTGGCAATTTTTAAATGACGATTGCATGATTTTCTAAGAGATATGCTCTAGGAATTTTAGGGAAGTCCAATGGCCTGTGTTGTACTGGAGGTCAGACTAGATGATCACACTGTTGGCCTTGGAACCGATGATTCAGGGCAATAGGAAGTTTGGCTTCTTGTCACACATGTTCCAACCAACTACCACCAGCAACTGGAAAGGTTACTGCATGTAACAGATGTAAGGTAAACTGGTGTTGTAAACTCAAGGTGTTCCAGTTAGTTTCAATGCCTTTTTGATCAGTGTATAAAGACGAAGACCTCAAATACACTGATGGATGTTACTTCCCCACAAAGGACAGGGCTATTCTGAATGGCAGGGTCCACTCAAACCTGTTCTCCAGAGCTTTATACTGTGTAGAACAGCAAGATTATCCCTGTCTGTTGGGAATATTCTGACACAGTATTCACAGGGGCACTTTAGGGAGGGCAGGAGGTAGGTCTCCTGCCCCGCCCCTGAGTTTTGTACAGGTCTGCTCACAGTGCACATCCTAGCCCCAGGTGGAGCTCTTAACTGCAGCACAGCCTGAATGTGGAATGTGAATTCTGCAGAGGAGAGGTGCTGCTCCCAGTTTGTTCCCCTGGGGCAGGGAGTCAGTATTTTGTTTATAAACAGAGGCAAGGTGATTAAGATAAGAAAGGGCTAGTAATTAAATTAAGGATCTGGAAGTCATTAGATGAGCCTGTAAAACAGGATGGGGGGGGAGGGGGAAGGAGAAGGGCGTTGAAGAGAGAACACAGGAGACTGAGAAGAAATACAGCCAAGTCCTCTGAGCCAAGGTTACATTCAGAAAAGATGGAGATGTGAGGGGGATAAGTGAAAAGAAGAGGCCAAAACCAAGGGAAGAGATAGCACTGCTATGGAGAAGTTCCCACCCTACTTGTGGTAATTATGTGGCCCCATCACCATAGGATCTGAGCATCTCACCATGTCTAACCTATTTCTCCTCGCACACCCTCTGTGAGGTAGAGCAGTGCTGTTATCCCCATTGTACAGATGGGGCACTGAGGCACCAAGAGATTAAGGGCCAGATTTTCAAAGGTATTTAGGCACCTAGTGGTATTTTCAAAAGTGTTTAGAAGGTTAGGTGCTTTGTAAAAAAGCAGTGTTGCCAACTCTCATGATTTTGTCCTTGTTTTCCTTAAAACCTCAGCTCCTGGAGTCAAGTGGATATGTGATGATTTCAGCTTTCATTCATAAAGAAAAAGTAAGTTTCTAGCCCTCATGGCTGTGGAGAAAGCTTCAAAATGTGACCCAGTGCACCCTCAAGGGTCAAAAAGCTAAAGACTAACAAAAAGAACACCAAATCTATTCTTTTTTACATAATCTAATTATTTTTAAGCCAATCTCATGATTTTTGGTGAACCTGACTCATGATTTTTGAACATTAGAGTTTGGCAATACTGTGAAAGAGACCTGAAACTGTCAGTTTCACTCCTGTTTAAAGTAAGTTTCTAGTCTATTATTTGTAGTATGGTAACACCTCTAGAGCCCCGGGGCGGTTGAAAGATAAACTCACAGAGCCTTGCCTTAGTAGGATGTTTCCAAAAGTTAAATGACCTATTCCAAGCTTGGTGAACTGCAAAAAGTAAGAAGTGTAAATGACAGAAAGGAATCGAGATTTTTCTACAACTATTTCAACTGTTGTATTCAAGAGTTAGTAAAAAAGTAAGAATATTAATTGAACATTAATATTTTAAACCTAACCAGTGTCCCTTAAGTGACTTGACACAAGATGTCAGAACATGTTATTAGATCCAGCTGAATGGATCTAATATGTATTTACTTTTCCTTCTTTACATAGGAATTAGATACAATACTCCTGCCAGCTAATTTCTAAGTTATTATCTGCAAAACACCTAGAGTTTTCAGGTGCCTAACTCACCCCTGGAATCGTGGTTAAAGTCCGCGCCTATTCTGAAATGATGCCCCTGGACGGAACATCACACCCCTGAGATTGTGAGCAGGAGGCAGCTCCATCAATGGCCTCCATTGCTGTCCCAGAGTCAGGAGAGAACTGGCGGTGTAGGAATAACACAGCCTATCCACCTACCAGGGGCAAGTGAGGCGTTGCGTTTCCCTATCGCCATCCACTCAAGGCGTTTCACAATCGAGCCGGCCCCGCTAGCAGGTGGCAGTATCCTCCCGGCAGCCGAGGCAGGCAGCAGGACCCAGGAGTCCTGACTCCCATCCCCGGGCTTGGTTAGGATGCTGCTGCTACGGCACACACCGCTCCCAGCCCCCCGCAGCGGGTGAGCAGGGCCCGGACCCCACCCGATCCTCTCAGCTCAGCCCCTACGGCCCGGGGGGGGGTCTTTCTTCCACAGGTCTGTCCCCAGATCGCAGGCTGCCCCCGCCACGCACCCACCCGCAGCCGCTCCCTTACTGATCTCTCCGGCCTCCTCCTCCTCCTCCGGCTCCCCCTGTTCGGGGGGCAGCCGGGCCAGCGCTGCCACTACAGCCTCCTCAGCCGCCATCTTCCCCACACACAGCACGGAACCACGGCCTGGGGAGCGGAGCGGGAGTCCAAGCCGCAAACGCCTCTCCTGACGGGGGGGGGGAGGGAGAGGGCGCTGTTCGCGGCTCGCTTCCTCTCACTGGGCAGACGGCCGCGCCGTCTCGCCGCAAGGGGGCGCGATCCAGTCGTTCGGGCCCCGCGAATAAAACTACGCTTCCCGAGATGCATATCTGCAAAAAACTACACTACCCAGAATACACCGGGATCACAGCGCCCAACCGCCCTCCCCTGGCAGGGACTGTGACGTTAAAATGTCTTCAGCGGCCAACAGGCGCAATGAGAAAACTACACTACCCAGAATGCCAGTGGGATGAGGTCTCCGTTGGGCCTTGGCTAGACGGCGCCACAGTGAGTAGAGCTCCGGGCTGTGTTTGCGGGGGTGTCTGTGTTCCCCAGTCTCTGCCTTGGGCTGGCTGGGGGCTGGGAGAGCGGTTCGCTCACTTACTCGGGGGGGCGAGTGGCTGGCTGCCCCTTTTCGGGGAAGGGGTGTGTGGTTCTCTGGGGCTGGATGGGGCATTTCCTGGGGGTGGCAGGGAGGCTGCCCGCGGGGTCTGCGAGGTATCACGCCCCCGCTGCTGCTGTAAACATAGGGGAGGGGGTGGTGTGGTGCTGGGGAGCAGCTGGAGCTGCTGAGGGGCTGGAGGGGGAAGTCACCGACCTGTTCTTAGGGCTGGAGTTCTCTCTGCTTCCCCTTCTTTGGCGTGGGCGCCACGATCGTGGGTGCACAAGGGTACTGACCTGCGAGGTGAAAAGGGGCTTAGGTAAATTCGCTGTCTGCCCTCACAAGCGATTAGTGACCCTACGGAATCGCTCTGGGATAGCAGGTGCTGACGGACCTGACCCACCCATTCCAGGTGGCGTTTCTTCTAAGGCCAGTCTCCATTGCCCATTTGTTCACTTTTAAAACAAGCAGCTTTGTGCTTTATCCCGTGCTGAACTTCATGCCTGAGAGGAGCTGCCTGTAAACATCCATATGCTCCTTAAACCCTCCTTAAAACTTCTTTGCCGTGATGCCTGCAAAAAGCGCAAACAAGCAAAACTTGACCAATATTGTCTCATTATTTACTTGTACTCTCCCATCTGTCTCTCTATATCAATCTGTTGTCTCTTGCTTAGATTGTATGCTATTTGGGACAGGGTCCACCTTTTGTTCTGTTTTTGTCCCTACCACAATGGGCACTGGTCCATGACTAGGGCTCCTAGGCACTATGGTGATAATAATATTAAGTCTGACAGGCTGGTTCTTGCCCACATGCTTGCCGTCTAACTGTGCACCATATGTGGGGCTGAGAAGGAATTTTCCCCCAGGTCAGATTAGCAGTGACCGTGGGGTGGGGGTTGCCTTCTTCTGTAGCATGGGGTCTAGGTTGCTTGCCAGGATTGTCTGGAATCATTTCCCTGTCATCACAGGGGCCTTGGGCGTTGGTGTACCTTGGTCCTCCAGTTCTTTGCCTTTGTGGCACACAGGGGCTTGGTCTGCTGAGGATTGTAATACTTTAGTGTAATTTGGGTTGCTGGGTGGTGTTAGTGGCCTGTGATATCCAGGTGAGACTAGATGATCTAGTGATCCCTTCTGGCCTTAAATTCTATGATTCTGTGATATGACGTTATTGGGCTTACTCATCTCACACAAGGATGATCAACATTACGTACAGCATATTATTTCAGGCACACTTAAATCTACTTCTTTACTATAGTTTCCAGTCACTGTTCATAGAGTGGAAAGTGTAGCAAAGCTCATAACAAAATTGTGTGATATGTCACATCTACTGTTAATTAAAGACTTGTTTAATCTACCACATGTTCGTTTGCCCTCACAGCGCCCGTTGCGGATAAGTTTACCGGGTGAGGCTTTATGGTTGAGGATACGTGGCAAGCTTCATGGTCCGCAGACAGAGTGACAAATAATTATCTTGTATTCCACTCAGCATCAGCCCATGTTTTATTTACCACAAAGGCCATGGAGCCTTCTCTGCTATGTTTTGTACTGGACATGGAATTTATGCTGCAGCAGAATTTTGGTGGTGTTTAAGAACAATCTGCTATGTCAGTATGGGCAGCCACAAATCATGTCACACATTGTTGAGGACTACAAAATGACTCCACTTTTTAATGGTCTTCATGCCTTGAACATTGCTGATAAGAATGCTGTGGCTTGGCTTGATTGGATTGCATATGCCAAAGAAATAAATTGGGTTAGACTGGGGCGGGCAAATTTTTTGGCCTGAGGGCCGCATCGGGTTTCGGAAACTGTATGGAGGGTCGGTTAGAGGAGGGGGTTGTGCCCGCCCCCCTCCCACCCCCCCGGACTCATGCCCCATCCAACCTCCCCCGCTCCATGATGGCCCCCTCCTTCCCCCACCCCCCCAGGAGCCCTGCCCCATCCAACCACCCTTCTCCCTGTCCCCTGACTGCCTCTGGAATCCCTGCCTCTGACTGCTCCCCCTCAACCCCATCCAATCCCCCCCCATTCCTGACTGCCCCTCTGGGACCCCTGCCCCCAGTCAACCCCCCCTGTTCCCTGCCCTCTGACTGCCCTGATCCCCCCTGAATTCCCCTGCCCTCTATCCAAACCCTCCCCCCCCCCCCGCTCCCTGCCCCCTTACCGTGCTGCCTGGAGCCAGCCACACTGTCGCCACCATGCAGCACAGAGTCCCAGAAGCTTGCAGCCCCACCGCCCAGAGCATTGCGCCACTGGTGGAGTGAGATGAGGCTACGGGGCAGGGGGAACAGTAGGGGAGGAGCCGGGGGTAGCTTCCTGGGCCAGGAGCTCAGGGGCCGGGCAGGAGGGTCCCGCAGGCCGGATGTGGCCCACGGGCCATAGTTTGCCCACCTCTGGGTTAAACTGTTGTTAGAAAAATGTCGTTATATGTGTTTTTAAGAACACCTGAGCTTATCAGAGTTAAACATTTAATTTGCTTTTTCTGAGTTAATTTCAGTTTGCATTTTTCTTTTATATATGATGATGAAACTAACACAAAAATCAGTTGCACGTTTCAGTTCTTGTGCACTAAAGCTTTGTCTCATATTTGGTTCACCAATATTTTAGGGAAACTTTAAACCAGATTTGTTTTATGATCAGAAATTGTTTTAAAATTAATGAAAATGTTTTTATTAACATTACGGACAACTGTTTCCCACCCATCCTGAAATCAAACTTTTTAGGCCTACCTTACCTGAAAATGTCCCTTTTAATAGAATATATATTTTGCAGTTGGGAGGGGTCTGAAAAATCCTTGATCTTTGAAACTAGTTCTACCACTATGCCAACTAAATGCCATATTGTGCAGTTTGGGTTGCTGGGTGCACGGAGCTTCTACTTCCACTTTTTTTTTTTTCTTCATGCATTCTTCCCATACCTAGGATGGCAAACTTTTATCCTCCCTCCCCCCACCCCCAATCTAACCCCCCTGTATGATTAGGGATGGGTTCCTGGATCAAAGGTTTTTCTGGGCAACTTGGCCACCTTTCACGGCCCATGCTTCATGGTTGCTGCATTCAAAAAGATCAGTCTTCTAGGATCAGTTGGTCCCTCTCTCTGTGCATACTTCAGGGATGTAGCTTTAATGCAGTCCTACAAGATTCCACTGGAAGAGTGGAAAGGAGAAGAAATTAGGAGGGGAATGAAATAGTGATTTCACAGCTACACAGGTCAACAGTGATAATTTTCTTCTTTGCAATAAGTTCATAAGGCAGCAACAGATAAAAGGAGAGAGAAGAAAAATGGAGGTCCAGCTCCACAAACTTGTGAACAAGGTATTTCTGTAATTGAAGACAGGGAAGCTCTTTTTTACTTTATGCCACGCTCATCACCATAGTAGCTGAGTGCCTTCCAATAATGCATTAATAATGTGTCTAACATCTTTCATGTCACTTGCTCTCTCTCCCCACAGAGAGAAGTATGTGGTGTGGAGTGCTTTGTTGTGGTAGGTGGTTTTTGTTTGTTTGTTTCTCTCTGTCCCTCCTCCCCTGCTCTGGGATTCTCTAGTATTGTTGTTACAGTGAGATTTTAGTATCCAGCTATACTAGAGGTCTGCTTTTATTGTTCACACTGCTGTTAAGTGTAAATAGAAAAAAGAGAACTCATGAGGCTAAATTCAGGGGGAGGAAAGTTGAGTGTAAAGTATTTTTCTCCCCCAATCACATTTGATGCAGATAGTAATTAAAGATTAAATTACATGTATTTGGCAAGAAGTGGAAAGATAGTTGATTAACATTACTTTTTTTAGGGATTTGAGATGTCCAAAAAGAAATCCAAGAAGTCTGAGCAAAAGGAGGGAAGTTCGGATGGCTTGGATAACAAAGTAAGAAAACTAATACTCTTGTGAAAATAACATACATTTAAAGCAGAGTTTCAATTGCTTAGCAGATGTTTAATAGAGGAATGAATCAGTGGCTGAGAGGAAAGGTAGGGTCATGAGGGCAGGAACAAGAGTGAATCAAAGAGGTTCTTTTAAGTTTCACTCTGGTTTTCAGGAAGGCTGTGAGTAGTCTAGTTATAGAACGTGTAAGAGAAGCTTTCATCTTGGTGTATGCATTTTTTTCCTAAGAGAAATTGTCAGTCAGAAAGCAGTGTTGTTTATCTGCTAGATACAGCCCAAGGCTGAGCTGCCAATATTTTAACAAGTGGCTCCCACAGAAATGTGTTTTCTTAACCTGTGAGATTTGATTCCATCAATGACCAATATTACGAGTAGATTCCTAGTAATGGTAACATGCCTGTAATCAGTGACTGATTTTTAGATGTTTTTTTTCAGCAAATCACTTAAGAAAATCCTAGTCCAACAAGATAAATGTAGATTCTAACGGCCACAACCCCTATTTGGCCATGCTTGCAAACACAGTCAGAATAATCTCCCAACCTTTTGTGGATTTCATTTTATTTTATTGGTGACTGGTCTTCTGGTGGCTGTGTGCTATGCTACTGACAAACCAGTAATTCAGGTTAGCAAGTTTTCTCACTCAGAATTTAGGCGGGATGAAGTGAGGGAGAGAGCAATCAAATGGTGTTATATGTGCTCCTCAAAGTGGGAGTAGTTTGGAAGAGTGCAGAAATATGGCTGGCAGAGTTTAGGGCATTCTCTGAAGGTGATTATAGGCGTTGAGAGGCTTTTGGAAAAAGGAATAATGTGTGTGAGGAGAAAATGAATATAAGTACATCACTCTTGATTCTTGGCAAACAAGTTACTCAGACTTCAGTTGCATAGCAAATGTGTACTTAAAAATGTTATAATCACCTGATTTCCCCCTTGTTTGCTTCTCAATTATATTCTTTTAGCCTTCTTGTTCTAAGACTACCAGTAATAAAACAAAGGCATCCAGCTTGGCAAGCTCAACACCTTCCTCAGAGAAAACAAAATGGGTGAGTAGTGTCAAACTATTGGACATAATCACTTTATAAAATCTTCCCCCTTAACCCTTTGTCTCTTGTTTCCAATATAAACTGACTTTTAGGATAGGACTGTCTCATAATCTGTTTGTATAGTGACTAGCACAATGGATCTTTGATCTAAGGAGGGTTCCCCAGGCACTACTGTAATATAATAATAAATAATTATCTTGCATTCAGGTACAATGGAAACATAGTAGAAATGTCCCTCTAGGTGTCTTGGCTGTATTCAGCAGTACCCATTGTTGAACTCTCTTACAAAACAATACCTATTGCTGATATGTTCTCCTCACATGTGTGCAGGCATGCAACAGTAGACAGTAGGGCTGCCAACTTTCTACTGGCACAAAACCGAACACCCTAGCTTCGCCCCTGCCCCAAGGCCTCGTTCCTCCCCCCGCCCCGCTCACTACATTTTCCCCCTCCCTCTTTCCCCACACTCACTTTCACTGGGCTGGGGCAGAGGGTTGGGATGTGGGTGAAGGCTCTAAATGGGGGGTGTGGGCTCTGGGGAGGGGCCAGAAATGAGGGGTTCAGGGTGCAGGAGGAGGCTCCAGGCTGGGCAGGGAGCTGGGGTGCAGGAGGCAGTGAGGGCTGGGGGTGAGGATGAGGGATTTGGAATGTGGGAGGGGGCTGTAGGTTGAGGCACGGGGTTAGGGTGCAGGAAGGGGTGAGGGCTCTGGTCTGGGAGTGTGGGCTCTGTGGTACAGGAGGGGTCTCCGGGTTTGGGGGGCTTAGGGCTGGGGGTTGGGGTGCAGGAGGGGGTACAGGCTCTGGGCTGGGGCCAACAGGAATGAGGGATTTGGGGTGCGAGGGGGGGGGGGGGGTCTGGGTTTGGGTGGGGCTCAGGGCTGGGGCTTGAGTTTGGGGCTGAGGCTTACCTCTGGTAGCACCCCCGCTGCACCACTGACCGGGAGCCAAGGCAGGCTTCCTGCCTGTGCTGGGGCACCGTGCTGCGCCCCGGAAGTGGCCAGCAGGTCCAGCTCCTAGGCAGGGGGGCAGGCAGGAGGCTCCCCGGTGCGCGCTGCTCTTGCCTGCAGGCACTAACACCCCCCCCCCCCCCCCCCCGTGAACCAGCCAATGGGAGTGCGGAGTCAGGGCCGTGGCAGTGCGCAGAGCCCCATGGGTCCCGTCCCCCCCGCAGGAGCCAGACCTCCTGGCTGCTTCCAGGGCTCAGCATGGTGCCCCAGGACAGGTAGGAACTAGCCTGTCTTGGCTCCACAGCACCAGCAACCGGACTTCAAACATTCCAGTTGGCAGTGCTGACCGGAGCCGCCAGGGTCCCTTTTCAACCAGGTGTTCCAGTCAAAAACTAGATACCTGGTCATCCTAGTAGAGAAGTGTTGCCAACACTAGTGCAATTGTACTTGCTAGCCTTGTGTAATCTATCGGTTTTCTTAAAACTTCCCACTGTGACCCTATCACTGGTACTGCAATGTTTTAACCATTGTGTTACTTAGACCTGTTCTGAAGGATATTAGATAGCACTGTGATTAAAACACTGCTCCATGCAAATACTCCTATTGTTGAAGCTACTGGAGCTGTGCTATTTCTAGTGTAATGGTGGGAGACTTTCCAACAATTGCCATTGTAAACACAACCTATTGTAGATAAAGAACCATGTTTTAACCAACTTAACGTGATGATAGATAGTGCTGGGGTGTGTTCTGTTCATACAAGCAAGGTTAAACCATCCCGGCTCTTTGAGCTCTGGTCAAGTGAAAAATTCTCTAAGTTGATCTGATCATAATCCTATTTAAGTATGGCTGTTTTAGTGGTGTAGACAGGACCACAGGGAAAAGATGTGAATTGTATGGAAAATTCTGCAACTTCTAGTCCCCGTTAGGTGTGAAATTGCTTGGCATACACTGCTGGTTGGAAATATAAAACAGGGGAAACTTGTTGCTCATACAAAACCAAAACAGAAAAAACAAAGTTCAGACTTGTTCCCACTTGTGCATGAAGATGTATATAATTAGGGCACTTTGTTTTTCTTTTTCTTTTTTCCCCATGAATTTATTGGTGTTTATTACTACAACAATTAAAGAACAGGTGAAAATCAGTGCAAAAATATTATTTTTTCTGGGTAAATATTGTGGTTTATTTTGGTGGATGGAAGGATCAGGGTAAAAGTATTCAGTAGATTGAATTCTGTTAATCAAAGCCTTAATGTGGTTTGCTGCAGAACTAAAACAGAACTCAAAACTCAATGCCAACTCTGAGTTTGAGAAAACAATATACACCTCTACCCCGATATAACACGAATTCGGATATAACGCGGTAAAGCAGCGCTCTGGGGGGGCGGGGCTGCGCAATCCGGCGGATCAAAGCAAGTTCAATATAACGTGGTTTCACCTATAACGCGGTAAGATTTTTTTTTTTTTTTTTTTTTTTTTGGCTCCCGAGGACAGCGTTCTATTGCGGTAGAGGTGTATCTCTAATCCCTAATTTTTTTTCATTTGAATAAACAATTTACTGTTGTAGACTTAGAACTACTAACCTATAAATATTTACATGTAATAATTAGGCCACACCATTTGCAGTGCATACACTCAACTTCATCTTTTTCTCCTATTTTTGTTTTTTTAAGCTTTTGAATACTTCCTTGTGTTCTGAAATGTATTCTGATACAGATTTTCGTTTTCCCATTTTTAGTGTGTCAGATCTTTAAACTGGTATCTGCCAACAGCTTGAAATGTGTACTTGGTGGGCATGAGATTTATCAATACGTTGAAATACACATGTACTTTAGAGCTTACGTGTATACCTGTTTTATTGTGTGTATTTTCTAGACCGGGGTGGGCAAACTTTTTTTGGCCTGAGAACTGCATCGGGTTTCAGAAATTGTATGGAGGTCCGGTTAGGGGAGGCTGTGCCTCCCTAAAGAGGCAGGCATGGCTCGGCCCCTGCCCCCTTCCGACCTCCTCCCCTCCCCCGCTTCTCGCCCCTGACGGCCCCCTGGGATTCCTGTCCGATCCAACCACCCCTTCTCCCTGTCCCCTGGCCGCCCCATCCAACCCTTCTTCTCATTCCTGACTGTCTCACCCCTGCCCCATCCACCGCCCCTGTTCCCTGACCGCCCCTGGAACCCCTGCCCCTGACTGCCTCCCGCCACCCCATCCAACCCCTCCTATCCTTCCTGACTGCCCCCCCCCCCCCGAACCCCTGCCCCCATTCAACTGCCCCGACCCATATCCACACCCCGGCCTGTGACCACCCCCCGAACTCCCCTGCCCTCTATCCAAACCCCCTCTCCTGCTCCCTGCCCCCTTACCGCGCAGCCTGGAGCACCGGTAGCTGGCGGCGCAGCTGCACCAGGACAGGCAACCGCGATGCCTGGCTGGAATCAGCCACGCACTGCGCAGTGCAGAGCACCGGGTCAGGCCAGGGTCTGCAGCTGCGCTGCCTCAGGAGCTCACAGCCCTGCCGCCCAGAGCATTGCGCTGGCGACGCAGTGAGCTGAGGCTGCGGGGGAGAGGGAACAGCAGGGAAGGGGTCGGGGGTAGCCTCCCGGGCCAGGAGCTCAGGGGCCGGGGAGAATGGTCCCGCGGGCCAGATGTGGGACAAAGAATGTACAGTAATTCCTCACTTAAAGTCGTCCCGGTTAACGTTGTTTTGTTGTTACGTTGCTGATCAATTAAGGAACATGCTCCTTTAAAGTTGTGTAATGCTCCCTTCTAACATCGTTTGGCAGCCACCTGCTTTGTCTACTACTTGGAGGAAGAGCAGCCCCTTGCAGCTAGCTGGTGGGGGCTTGGAACCAGAGTGGACCAGCAGCCCCTTCTCAGCTCCCCTTATCAGCTCCCTGCTCCCCTAAGTTCCCTGTGCAGTAGCTGCCTGCAGTTCAGCTGTGTTCCTCCCACCCCTGCCATGTGCTGCTCCTGCCCTTTGCCTTGGATCTGCTCCCCGAGACTCCTGCTTGCTATGCCGGGGGGGAGGGAAGGAAGGGGGGGGCTGTCAGTGTATCCCTCTGCTCCTGCACCCTGCTCTACCCCATCTTCCATAGAGCAGGGCTCAGGACTGAGGGAGCTTGCAGCAGCTGCGGTCTCAGCAAGCTGATCTAATTAACAAGGCAGTGTACTTAAGGAAAATGTGCATATCTCCCTCCCATTCCTGTTGCCTTGCAGAGTGAGAAAGTTAACCCTTGAGGGCTCAGCCAATTGCTAGTTCATCATTTAGCAGTAAGGGAAATATCCCACTGTGTACCAGTATTAAATTGTTTGTTTAAAACTTATACTCTGTGTGTATGTGTGTGTGTATATTATTTATATATATATAAATAAATGTCTTTTGTCTGGTAAAAGGTTCCAGGGAAATTTCTAACTCCCTTATTTACATTAATTCTTATGGGGAAATTGGATTCGCTTAACATCGTTTTGCTTAAAGTTGCATTTTTCAGGAACATAACGTTGTAGTTAAGTGAGGAGTTATTGTAATTTATACTTGCACGACTCTATCCTGCGAAGCTGTGACTCTGAAAGAGATTTGGGGTTTGTGATGGATAGTCACCTGAACGTGAGCCTCTAAAGTGGTACTGTGACCAAAAGAGCTAATGTGATCCTGGGTTGCATAAACAGGGGAATCCTGGGTAGGAGCAGAGAGGTTATTTTACCTCTATATTTGGCACTGGTTTGATCAATGGTGAAATACTTTGTCCAGTTCTGGAGCCCACAGTTCAAAAAGAATGTTGTTGGTAAATTGGAGGAGAGGGTTCAGAGAAAAGCCATGAGAATGATTAAAGGACTAGAAATCATGCCTTTATAGTGAGGAGCTCAGTCTATTTAGCTTAAGAAAGATGAGGTTGAGCGGTAACTTGATTACAGCCTATAAGTATCTGCATGGGGAACAGGTACATGATAATGAGCCCTTTGCTCTAGTAGAGAAGGTGTAACACAATCTAGTGGCTGAATCTAGACAAATTCAGACTGGAAATAAGATGTAAATTTTTGACAGCGAGGGTAACTATTGGAGCAGTTTGCCAAGGATCATGTTGTATTCTCCATCACAGACAATTATTTAAAATCAAGATTGCATGTTCTTCTAAAAGATATGCTCTAGGAATTATTCTAAGGACCTTCTGTGGTCTGTGTTATACAAGAGGTCAGATGATCAAAATGGTCCCTTCTGGCCTTGGAATCCTTGAATCTATGGACCAGGACTCCATTGTGCTAGGCTCTGTACAAACACAGAACAAAAAGGTGGCCCTAGCCACAAAGATCTTACTGTCTAAGTATAAAACAAGAGATGACAACAGATGATTATAGACAAATGATGTACAAGGGCATAATGAAACAATATTGGTGAGCATGATAGTGGTCTCAGCAAACAAGTGGCCTAACCGTGGTCATCTTTTTGTAAGTGTCATGGCAAAGGAGAATTATAAGGTGGGATTTGAATGAGATAGTTTTGCAAATGTTTATGGGATGCCCCTGAACATGAGGGGCTGGATGGGAATAACCACAAAGTGCTTGTTTCAAAATGTAACAAGTGGACAGTGGAGGCTGGCTTCATGGTCTGATTGGAGGTAGGAGCTGACGTCTTGCTAGTGAATGAAAAGTGATAGGTGGGGTAGAGAAGGGCCTTGAAAGTAAAGACAAGGAACTTTGTTTGTGTAATAGAGATGGGGAGAACCACTGAAGTGATGTGAAGAGAGGGGTGATGTGGTCGAAGTGATGAGGGTAAGAAAATTATCTATGCACCAGCATTCTGAATAGTGATGAGCCAGGCAGGGCCAAAGAAAAGGATGTTACAATAATCAAGATGATGAGAGCATGGATATGAGGGCTTTTTAATCTGTGTGGATGGATAGAAAAACCTGGATCTTACAGATGTTACACAGAAAGAATTGGCAAGATTTAGATGTAGTCTGGATATGAGGACTTAGAGACACCTCAGTCAAATATGATGTCCAAGTTACAGGCTTCAGTAACTGGCAGGATGGTGGCCTTGTTCAGAGTTTGAGAAGGGAGTTGGGGATTAAGAGCTAGCTCTGTTTTAGTCATGTTGAACTTGATCTGATGGCTAGATATTGATGAGTTCTGGGAGATAGCTCTGTTGTAAGCTTGGAGTAAATTCTAAGCATATGTGTACCCTACAAGCACTACAGCAGCTGTCGTGCTGTACTACTATAGTGTAGACTCTTACTACAGTGATGCAAGGGATTTTTCCATTGCTGTAGTAAATCCAGGAGGCAGTAGCTAGGTTGACAGAATATACAGTATGATGTTAGGTTGACCTGATGGAGCATCAGACCTGGTCCCTGTGCACAATTTGTCTAAGGCCTCCACACTAGGGAAACTTTTCGTCTGTTGCTAACTTATTCAGGCTCATTGAAGTTAGCAGTGTTGGAAGCCCCAGTCTGGATAGGGTGCTGGCTACCACCACAATGGTGGTGAGTTCTTGGGAAACTGCCTCCATTGTAGAGAAGACTTCAGAACTTTTACTCATTTCAGGAAACTGTTGATACTCTGTTTGTATGATTGTGTCCAAACATTGTCGAAACTCTGTTCTAGAGTAGATAGACGCTTCTAGGAAGCAATTTGGGTAATGTATATTCTTTATCTACCAGTTTCTTTGTAGAATATAGGATATGCATGTATTGAAAGATCTGTAATCAGTTATACTTTGTTTTTCTTTTGTAATCCAGGTCTGTTTGTATGCTGTTGCTCACTTGTTCCTTGTGTTTTCTTAAAATGTAACAGAATACAGTGAAGCAAATACATTGTAATGGAGTAGATGGCCAGTTTGTTTGAATTTAGCTAGTCAAAATTTGAATGCATCTAGTGATAGATCATAGTAACACATTCTTTTATTGAGTTTATTTTATTTTACTGCAATCTAGTGGTTCCTGTTAAAGTTTTTAATTTTTTTTTCTTTTTTCAGAAATCAGAAGAGACCGGAATCTGTAACATAAAAAGACAGCTAGAATTTCAAAGGTAAATGCTTACTTTGTCACTAAACACAACCATTTAAAAAAAAAAAAAACCAACAGGATAGTGCTTAGTATTTTAGCAAAAATACTGGTTTTTTTTACTTGTGCAGTGATGGAGAATTGGGCCTTCTTAATAGATTAAAATATTTCCATTTGCATTCATGAATGGACTCTGCCTAAGTCAGTCAGGTTGTGATGGCAATTAAGAGATGAGGTCCTTAAAATTTCTTTTAAAATTCACTATAAATTTGTGCTACTTCACACTGAACAAGAGAGGAATGGACCCTTCCACTGTTCCCTGGAAACTAGGGACAGTGTTATCCTCCTCATTCTAAACAGTGGGCCTCGTAATAGGAATGTGTCTGTGTTGAATGTTGTTCTGTAGATGTCAGCAGAAGTACTGAGCATGGAACAAAAGCAGAATGTACAGTAGAGAGCCATAGTGTAATTTAGAGGAGGATTTTGCATTAAGTATATTATCTTTCATTTTCCATTTCTGTTGGCTCTAGGTAGCCCCCAAATCAATCCAGTTGTCATAATGTTTGGGGAGATGTTCAGCAAACAAGTAAAGTGCCTGAACCCACTATTGCTTATTGCTAAAAGCAGCCAAGTCAGCAGGCTGTAAAGTGGCCATGTAGCAAGCACAGCTTGACCAAGGCAGGAGGGGAGTGGGTTTTGAGTGCCACAGAAAGGGCAGCTTGACCCCATGTCCTTCCTGATAAGAATTGTGTTGAAGTTGCTGATTCATGCATTTTAGAAGAGAGGATGTGCCCTCAGGAATGTGTCTAACAGGGTCTCGAGGCTCCAAACTATGGGGAAAAAGCTACACTTGGTTAATCAACAATAATCAGAAGAAAACCTCTTGCTTGACCATTGAAACTGCTAGCTTAACAAATTTTCTTTAAGGGGCATGTCATTGTGTTACTAATGTATAAAATAAGGGGGAAAAGTTTGAGGTAGTGGGACTCTTTGGGACTGGACTCTCCCTCTGGATGCATCTTGTGTTCCCCACCAGCAGACGGGCTGCCGCTGTACCACTCGAGAGCCACACTTAGCTTCGGTAATTATTGAGGGTTGGGGGTGTTTTACTAACCTGTTGCAGATGGGTGTAAGTGCTTGAGACTAAGTAAAGTTTAGCTGTAAGTGAAAGCACTCTTGTGTTGTCCTGTTTGTGCCAGCTATCTATTGGTCAGACGGCTGTGTCTCCCCTGATTTATTTCCTGACACCATGTCACACAGAGTAAAAGTTGCCAAGAGCTTTGGGTTGAAAGAACCCTGGATAACAATAACCACTTGATGCTTCAAGTAATTTTCAAGGTTACAGGCACTGAGAAATTGTGGAATGGCAAATGTGCTCTTTGACTGACTTGTGAATTCATATGTTAAGTGGATTTCTCAGTTACTGTTGACTAAATGTTTATACTCTTATGATAACTAATGGGCCTATTAGGATTTCTATTAACTACATTTTCAGTGGTTTTTATTGGTCTCTGGTAGAACAATATGTGACTATATTTTTGAACATGTTGAACTATAATCATCTTAGCATATCTTGGGGCTCATTTGCAAAGGGGGCATCCTCTCTCTCTGCCCCACCCGCCTTCAATTTGTGCTAGACAGAACTCTGCTTTTGGCTACCCCAGCATGACTGAAGCATGGTGGGTGACTGTAACTGTGGTGAACACAGATGCAAAAAGTGTTATGGGCATAAATATTTGAAAACTATTACACACCCTAATGTTGCATCGTGTGGTTTTTAATAAAAATAAAAAAAGACTGCTACAGACATTTTTGCCCTGATTTAAGAATCTCTGTTCAGGGCTGAAATTGCAGTGCATGCAGTAGCTAGACTTGGGTCTCATCTACTTTATAAGTACTACCTGGTTACTGCACTATTCCCCACAGTGCAGACAGAACTTGAGGGCTATATCCTTGGATTTCAGCAAGTTCAGCTCTGGAATATGAACAGCATTTTAACCAATCTTGCCTATGCTATAAGACTGAACAGTGTCTTAACAATCTTGAGGTCCCTGCCATATTGTAATCATTGTACCGGCTGGTACAATGTAGACAGTGACCTTACTGTTACCTTTTTTTTGTCAACATTTGGCAAATTAAGAAAATTATGCAAGATGTAAAACCAGTGAGAGCAAAGCATGTCCATGAGAAGCAAAAATATCTCCTCCCCCCCTCCCATCCCCAAACTCTCTTAAAGGATTAATGTTGTCCTGAATTCAAAGTAAATTAATGAAATTTCAAATGCTTAGCAGTAACTAGCTGGGTGAAGAAGTACAGTAAGAGTCTAGTGCAGGCTTCTCTTTGTTGATTTTAGTCACGTTAAGCTATATTGTAACTTTTTTTTATAATGTAACTTCCATTTATGTAACATTTCTGCAGATTCAAAGTACATAAAGATGTTCAAGAGAAGAAACAAAAGCAAAGTTTCTATGTTCCACAAGGCACTATTGAAGGGTTCCAAGGAGAGTCTTCAAATGATAGCAAAACAATCAGTGCTGTTTTGATTGAAACTGAGAAGCGAAAAAGGATATCTATACAGTTTAAACATAATGATGTTAAACATGGAAGAGAGAAAAGCCAAAATGATTCTGGTGTGGTTCCTACTAGCAGGGAAATCTGTAAAACAGACCACTATTTTGACAATGTTGGAACAGGAGGGAAAATGGTGCGGCATAGTTTTGCAATCCAGAAGGACAAGCTGAGGAAGAAGAAGAAAGAGAAAACTGAGCTCAGCAAACTGAAGGCTAGAGTTGAACAAACTATGTTGGAGACGTTCAAGGTAGCTACCTTTCCTACAGACTTGCTAAGTAAGAAGTTGCATGGATCAAAAGAATTGAGTGATGATTTCAGAATTCTGAAAAAGCCCTCAGACACCTTTCCAAAGACTGCAGGACATGGCAGTTTCCCCACTAATATATCACACACATCATTGAAGACTTGTAAGAATAAAGAACACCTAGAAAACTCTAAAGAACTATCTAACAAAGATCACCACGATACTAAACATGTACCATTATTTTATTCAACTGCAACATCTAAGGGATGGCAGTATCTTAAAGAGAAAAAACAGCATCCTGATTCCAGCAAAACTTTTAGCTCAAGAACTGAAGGAAGGACCTTTGAAGCCATACAGTTACATTTAAGACAGGTAAAGTAATAAACTCCTGGGCAAGTTAGTAGCGGACAAATGGACTGTGTGTGTGGTGTTTTTTTTTTTTTTTTTTTTAAATGGTGGTTTCTAGATGACACTTTATATCTTCTCCCTCTGTGTATGGAGACGTAGGCTTAAGTTTGGCCACAACTAAGAAGAATTTGTTGATACCAACCTCATTTATACAAGACACTTGTCTACTTTTTTTAAAGCATCTTAACATGTTTTTGTATCATTATGATTGTGCTAACTTAAATACGTACCCTCTGCTCTTTTCTATATGCACACTGCATTCTTAACTCTTTAATACTACTGCAAAGATAGTATTTGGATAGAACATTAATTTTATCGTCCGGTCACAAAGAGAACTTCTTTAAATTAAAGTTTGTCATCAGGTAGCAAGTGCTTGAATTCTTGTAAATGTCATACTTCTGGCATTATTTCTCAACAGAGCTCTGAAGTCCCTTCTGCCTCCCATCAAGCCATTCACATTACAGAGACAGACCAAGAGGTTTGTGATCTTTTAGTTTAAACAACTGTATCCTCAAACTGTGACATTCTGCACTGTTGCTATGCCGCTTCATTCCTACTGGCCCAGGAATCTCTTGCGTACTAAAAAGTCCAGTTAGTTTGTTGCACCTGTCAAGGGCTTTCTGAAACAAGTTTACATGGTACAACCTAGTTTTAGACTTCTTGCTTCCATGTTGGAAAGTGGGGTCAGAATATTTGGTTGCAAATCCCACCAACTTTACTTTCCAGCATCCCTTTACTTTTTTTTAGTAAAGAAATAGAGCAGTGACTCTTAACCTTTCCATACTACTGTACCCCTTTCAGGAGTCTAATTTATCTTGAGTATCCCCAAGTTTCACCTCACTTAAAACTACTTGCTTACAAAATCAGATATAAAAAGACAAGTGTCACAGCACACTCTTACTGAAAAATTCCTTACGTTCTCATTTTTAACATATAATTATAAAATCAATTGGGATATAAATATTATACTTACATTTCAGGGTATAGTGTATATAGAGCAGTATAAACAAGTCATTGTATCAAATTTTAGTTTGTACTGACTTGGCTAGTGCTTTTTATGTAGCCTGTTGTAAAACTAGGGAAATAGCTAGATGGGTGGATGTATCCCCTAGAAGACCTCTGTGTACTCCTGGGGTTTGCGTACCCCTGGTTGAGAATCACTGAAATAGAGCAATGTTCCTAAAGAACAGTTAGCAGAGCACTTTTGGCCTCTGTAGTAAGGAACAGATCAAGCCTGTTAACTATTGGATAGAAATGTGGTCACAAATGAAACTTTTAGGCCATACCTTGGACTTCCTATATTTGGGTATAGGCTGCAGATGCTTGTACTCTTAAATTTGCTGCACCAGTTAAAAATTGACTAATGCTAAGAACTGCATGAAAACATCAGCAGTGATACCAAAGATGCCTGTTCCTGTCAGACAACTTTTTTAAAGAGCTTACCCACTTCTTATTTTATGTATTCTGTTTTACCATAGATGCAAATAATAGAGGAATTGCATGCTGCTCGTATTGACAAAAAGATAGCTTTGCCAGTCGTGCAGACTTGTGGAGAATTGACAAGTATGGAAATAGATCTTCCAGAAGAGAATGCAGATATTCCGGCTGGTATGTCATCTGTAAAGTTGTCAGGAGGCTTCTCTATCTGCTTCCACACGGACAACTTTAAAAGTAATAAGTGACTTAAGAAAGGAATGCAAAAGAATGAATTGCTGTGTATTCTCTTCTACAGCAAGTGCTACTTCTGGTTTGAACCTCTTGATAGTGATTGACACCAACATAATGATTGGTCACCTTCAGTTTATCATGACTTTGAAAACTAGAGATATACCAGGTATGTGGATGCTTTTACAGCCCCTATAGAAAAGGGACAATCAACAGGTTCATGTGTTTGTATAGTAAGCTCTTCAGACTATGGGCTATACCGTGTGTGTGTGTGTGTGTGTGTGTGTGTGTGAACAATGCCTAACACACTGTACTGGAATGACATAATGGAAAAATAACTTCATACATATTGATGCTAACTCTCAAACACAGCTCCTTAACAAGCTATCCAAATCCCACATTTGGACACTTAGATTTTCACATGTAAATGCCTGTTTGTGAGAGTCTAAATTCAGAGTGTAGGCTTCCTGTTAATGAAACTGGCATCTGAAAACAGAGCCTATTATGTACATATCTGCTCTAATGAAAACTGAACTTTTCTGTATACATAAAAGTTTTAGGAATCCTTGCTTTCTAAAAACCCTTAGGTCTGGTTCTATCTGATACTAGATGCTATAAAAAGTCAGTAAGAGTTTTTTACCTGAGGTAAGGGCAGAGTAGGGACTTAAGCGTCTGATCCATTATTAATAGTAAGTATCTTGTCCTTCTATTGCACCTTAATACAAAGATCTCAAAGCACTTTGTTTAACCCTCATAACACAGCTAAGGACACAGGAACAAATTATCCCATCTGTAAGATAAGTATTATCAAGGCAGGAAAAAAATTTTCAGGAAAAAAAATTGAGGTCGGAGCTGGAAATAAAACACCTGGAGTTCTGACATCTAACCCCTTGCTTTCGGTACTGCCTCTAGTATGTTGCTGAATTCTAGATCTGTACTGCTAGAGGGACTAAGACTGCAGATACCAGCATGCACCAGTGAAGTACATCAGGGTGCTTCTAACATTCTGAGCTAATGAATAGTGATTTATAATGCAAACCAATTGGAAACATAGTCCCATTATGCTATAATGTATGTGGCGTATATCTATATAAGGTCTGATCATGTAAGTGCCAGAGATAAAGAACGGGGCCAATGTATATAGCATTGACAGAATAGTCATTCACCTTCTAATGTATTTATTGTGTCTAGTATATTCCAGTTTTAATGACAAAGTTTAGTACATATATTTTTTTTTTAACAATGTTCATTGAAAATGTAGGACAGTAAAACTTTTGTCCAGTGTCCATAGCATTTATCACTGAGATAGTGTTGTTGGATGATAGTCTTTGCAAACCATTGTTGCCTTTATTAATTAGAATTTGGTTTTTTTAATATATATATATATATATATATATATATATATATATATATGTGTGTGTGTATATATGACCATCATTTGTGAACATAATATCAGTCTTCCCTTTTCCTCTACTGCTCAGTGACTTTTTTATTTTAGCATCACACAGTGTGGCATTCATTGTGTGGCAAACAGCATGACAGGATTACCACAACAATTATGCCAAAATATGGTACAGTAATGTGCTAAAAATTGTTCACTGATTACTCCTCAACTTTGCATGTCATCACTTTTAAGATAACCCACTGAATGAGTGTGTATATTGAATTTAACATTAAGGAAGCTAACTTCTGTTTGTGTTTTTTTTTGTGTGTATTTTTTTTTTTTAATTTTAAACTTAATCCTTCTGTATACAGATGAAATGGGTCTTGCCCAGTAATGCAGAAATCTGCTAATACACATAAACCTCGGGAACTATGTTCACATTAAAATGGAACCTACTGTAGTTCAATTGGCAGTTTTTTTTTAAAAAAAAATTGTGTTTTCTAGGCATTGGCAGACTTGCACTGATAATTCCCTGGGTGGTTCTACAAGAACTGGACAACTTGAAGAAAGGCAAAGTACTACAACATGTTCGGCACAAAGCTGTCCCTGCAGTTGAGTTCATCTACACTTGTCTCAAAAACCAAGATTCAAAGCTGTGGGGGCAATCCATGCAGCTTGCCTCTCAGAAAATATGTAAGCTATGTACATAGTTACATTTATTTCTGGGTTGAATGGTCCTCACAGCTCCACTAGTGTGAGCATCAGCATCTACTTCTGGGTTTAATATAATCTTCACTTTTACCTTTGCAATTTCCCTATTAAAATTGACTAACAACTTTCAGTGGCCATCAGACTTATTCACTATGGACCTGATTCTCTACCCTGTCACACCAATTTTATACCGTTAATTGATGTCAGAGTTATGCTGGCATAAAACTGGTGTAATGGAGTGAAGAATCAGGCCCTATATATTTCTCAATCTTTTGTGATGGGTAGGTATCTTTCTGAGTTATCAGAAGACTAACATCACCTATATTTTTCAGCATGAACCTATCAAATACACCTTAATCAGTAGTAAAAGATTTTTTTGAACAGATTTAGTACATGGGTAGTTTATAATCAAAACTAGTACTTCACTCCCTACCGTTTTATCGATAAATTTTGTTTGTTACAACGTTATCAATTCTAGCTATGTCTCCACTTCATAAACAGGCTGTGGGGAGTTACTTCATCCTACCAAGCTAGGTATGGATTGCATGTCTTCTTCAGTTGGTGACTGCGACCTAGTTGATCAGAGCTGTGTAAGCCTGAAGTTGCAAAGCAAGAAAGCAGCAGTTTCTAGTAGAACTCAGGAATTCCTGTATCCCAGATCTGTGCTTAGACCACACTACTTCCCGTTGCTTGAACAAATACAGTGTTTGATTACAGTATCTTAATAATATATTAATATTAATATATAATAATAATAATATATAATAATTAATATATTAAGATACTGCTTATGAAGCCTGATTATTTCTGAATATATTGCCATTGTGTTTACTAAATTTGCAGATGGATTGAGTGATGAAAACAATGATGACCGTGTTTTACAATGCTGCTTGCAGTATCAGAGTCTTTTCCCTCAAGCTTTTGTCATACTGTGCACGTGAGTTACATCTGCATCTCATGTTTTGTTTTCAAGTCTGAGATTGCTGAATTCTGTGTGTGGGGAGGAGACTACACACCCATCACTTTTAGATGTGATTGAAATTTTTTTTTGAGAAGCAAAATCACTCGATATAACTCCTTTGTAGTATAAAGGAATAATTAAAAACACTCTTCTAACCATAACACTTTAAGTAGAGTTAATTCAAGTTCTTAATTTTCTTAAAACTGGAATTTGCTGGAAAACAGCTGCTAATATTACTGGTGCTGCATAAATTAACTGAAGACTTAATAATCACATTTTGGGTGGGAACAGAGCAGAGATCTGGTTGTACATAGATGTTTGGATTTCATACATAGTGAAGGTGGTGGTTGTATGTATTACAGCGTGTATGGATAGGGATTGACTTTGTTCTAATTCTCCTGCTGATTTTTGTGACTTGATTCTAGCTTTGGCTACACTAGGAATTGAAACTTCATTTTCAGCTACTGATCTCCCTGAAGGGATGTTGAAAAGGTTGTTCGAGTGAAGACCGGACAAAATCAATACCATTTTAGAAAGTGGAAATGAGTTCTCTAATGGGAACTGGTTTAATTTGTTCAAACTTAATGTGTGGGAGCCAAATTAATGTTTTCAATGGAAACCTAGGCCTGGTCTACACTATGAGTTTAGGTCGAATTTAGCAGCGTTAAATCGAATTAACCCTGCACCCGTCCACACAACAAAGCCATTTTTGTTGACATAAAGGGCTCTTAAAATCGATTTCTGTACTCTGCGACGAGGGGAGTAGCGCTGAAATTGACATTGCCGGTTCGAATTAGGGTTAGTGTGGACACAATTCAACGGTATTGGCCTCCGGGAGCTATCCCCCAGTGCACCTGGTGACCGCTCTGGACAGCAATCTGAACTCAGATGCACTGGCCAGGTAGACAGGAAAAGCCCCGCAAACTTTTGAATTTCATTTCCTGTTTTCCCAGAGTGGAACACTAATCAGCAAAGGTGACCATGCAGAGCTCATCAGCACAGGTGACCATGCAGTCCCAGAATCAAAAAAGAACTCTCCCATGGACCGTATGGGAGATACTGAATCTGATCTCTTTATGGGGAGATGAATCTGTTCTATCAGAAACTCCGTTCCAAAAGACGAAATGCCAAAACATTTGAAAAAATCTCCAAGGCCATGATGGACAGAGGCCACAACAGGGACTCAACACAGTGCTGCGTGAAACTTAAGTTGCTGAGATAAGCATACCAGAAAGCCAAAGAATCAAATGGATGCTCACGGAGGGAGGGGCGACTGACGACTGTAGCTATCCCACAGTTCCCGCACTCTCCGAAAACCATTTGAATTCTGGGTTGAGTTCCCAATGCCTGAAGGGTCAAAAACATTGTCGCAGGTGGTTCAGGGTATATGTCGTCAGCCCCTCCCTCCTGTGAAATCAAAGGGGAAAAAAATAGTTTCTCTCCTTTTTCCAGTGTCACCGTATGTCTACTGGATGCTGCTGGCAGATGTGGTGCTGCAGCGCTACACAGCAGCATCCCCTTGCCTTGCAGACAGCAGACGGTGCAGTATGACTGGTAACAGTCATCGTCATCCCGTGGATGCTCCTGGCTGACCTTGGTGAGGTTGGTCGGGGGCGCCTGGACAAAAATGGGAACGACTCCAGGTCATTCTCCTCTTTAAGTTTTGTGTAATGGAGATTCAGTCCTGCCTGGAATATCATGCCATCTGGAGGCTTCTGCCTCAGGCTGCTCTCTCAGTCGGCAGCATCGCGCAGTCACGCCTACCCCTTGCTCCCAGGCTCGTAATCAGATACTTAGACCTCTACATTTTGCTGTAAATAAAAAAATAAAACTGCCGTTTAGAACTGTCCCCCAACATACATATCCTGGGACATTTTGTATTTTACCAGTGTCAACCAAAGGCCCACACACAAACGGAGATTCAGTCCTGCCTGTGCTTCTATCCTAGTGCTTATCACAGACTCCCATTTTCAGCTATAGGCTGAGCAAGTGCAGAATGGTGGTTCACTCTACTTTGCTGTAAGCCAACCATCCTCCCCTCCCCCTTTGATCTCTCCTTGCAGAGGCAATAAAGTCAGTGTTGTTTCAAATTCATGCATTCTTTATTACTTCATCACATAAATGTGGGGAGGGGGATAACTGCCAAGGTAGCCTGGGAGTGGTGGGGGAGGAGGGAAGCAATGGGTGGGGTTGTTGTAGGGGCACCCCCTAGAATGGCATGCAGCTCATCATTTCTGCAGGATGTCTGGGGCTCTGATCCGGAGCGGCCGTTTGCCTCTCTGGTTCTTTAGTAGGCTTGCCTGATATTCTAAGCAGGACAGACTCTCTATTAGACAAAACTTAAAGAAGAGAATGACCTGGGGAGTCATTCCCATTTTTGTCCAGGCGCTCCCAACGGACCTCACCGAGGTCGGCCAGGAGCACCTATGACAGCAGCAGACAGTACAGTATGGCTGGTAACAGTCTTTGCTAACTTGCAAAGGCAAGGGGATGCTGCTGTGTAGCGCTGCAGTACCACGTCTGTCAGCAGCATCCAGTGACAGTGAAAAAAGGCTGAATGGGTTCCATGATTGCCGTGCTATGGCGTCTGCCCGGGCAATCCAGGGAAAAGGGCGCTAAATGATTGTCTGCCGTTGCTTTCACGGAGGGAGGATTGACGGTTGATATTTACCCAAAACCAACCGTGACAAATTTTTGGCCCCATCAGGCATTGGGAGCTCAACCCATAATTCCAATGGACGGGGGAGACTGTGGGAACTATGGGATCTCTACCCACAGTGCAATGCTCCGGAAGTCAACGGTAGCCTCGGTACATGGACGCACACTGTTGAATTAACGTGCTTAGTGTGGCCGCATGCACTTGACTTTATACAATCTGTTGCCAAAAATCGAATTCTGTAAAATTGGAGTAATCCCATAGTGTAGACATACCCCTAGACAAACATGAGTATGGGGAGATTGTCCATAATGATTCCATGTTAAATTAGCATAATCTGAGTTGAGATGACTCTTGTATTGTGCGGTTCTGTTAAGCTCAGGCTGTGATTTATACGCTAAAATTCATCTATACTCTTTTTGGCTTCTTGCAGCCTCATGAGTAATAAAGATTCTCCAGCTGGAACTTAGGTAATTTTGTTGTATTAGGCAGAACAGAATTCAGCTCAGTCCATCACGTCTTCATTGGGTGCACAGCAGGTTGGATTGATTTAAATCATTGGCTTAAATCTTGTTTTTGCATTTGCATTTCTTAATTCTTTTTTGGGTGCTTGCACATGTCCATTCCACTTAAGTGTGTGCCAGTGCACTGGAGCTAGAGAACATTTCCCCATAGTGGTACCCATCTGGGCAGCTCATGTGCCCTCCGTGTACCGGTGCTGCTTAGTGGGAACATGAAAGGCAGGGATGCCCCAGTGCCCCTGTTTCTTCTCACCGCCTATGATTTGGTGGTCAGAGCAAGTGTGAGCTCTTCATGTTTTCTCTGTGTGTTAGTTACTTAGTTAGCTGTTCCCATTTTAGGTTTCCATTTACCTATTCTTTTGTCTTTGTTTTGTTGTTGTTGAGCTTTGCTCTATACTGTGATATACTGAAGTCTTTTTTCCTTTAGAGGGCTAAATGGTCAGACTCCCTTAAGGATAAATCAAATTCTGAGGTTAGGAGGTGAGGTGGTCCCCTGTACTGTATTCCTGTAGTGTTGAGTTGTTGACTCCAGCATCTCAAGGGGCTCTGTCAAGACAGACTCCATTGCCTACTTCATCTGTGGCACTGATTTCTGTTCCCTAGGCTATATTGGTACATAGGTACCAACTATGTGTTAGGCATATGCAGTGGCACAGGACCTCTTGTGCTTGTCAGTGCCAGCTTCACCTCTCAGGCAGGATAACTCCCAGGTACCAGATCTGACAGCTTTGGTACCAACCCATGTGGTACCAATTGTGCAGGACAATGTAGAATTGCAAATCCTCAGGTACTGCTTGCCAGATATGATTATTCAAATTGGAATGCAACGTCTAAGTCTCAAGACAAGTTACTAAACAATGTCAAAGAGGAATTTAAGGTGTTTATTAATGAGGGTTGTTTGGTTACCCAGCCTTCTCTACAGGCTTCACTGGATGAAGCAGACTCCGCAGCTCCACTGATGACAGTGGCATTGCTATACGTTGTGCTTCGTGGCTGCAAGCACTTGGTATTCCGACTGAAGTGCAGCATACTATAGAAGGCTTGCCTCTGAGGGTTCAAGTCTATTATCTGGCAAAATTGCTGAGACTCTGCACTCTTTAAAAGATTCCTTGGCAATCCTGAAATCTTTGGGTATTTACACTCCTGCTATAAAAATGGGAAAGGATTGTGGCATAAGTGGTCTTGCCTAGTGGTCACAGCTAGGCTGAGGTCTGCCCAGCAGGAACAGTAATTACCAGGCAGGAATTGGAGGAATTGCAAAAACTAAGTTCTGTAAGCAAGAGCCAAGGTCAGAGTCAGGCTGGGATCAGAGATCAGAAGTAGTACAAGGCTGGAATCAGGAGGCAAGAGTCAGGGTCAGTCAGGCTGCAGTCAGAGGCTGGAGATCAGAGGCTGTAGCAGGCTAGAGTCAGGAGGCAGGAATCAGGGTGAGAGTAAGGCTGGAGTCAGACACAGGAGATCAAGCAGAGTTTGGCGTTGCAGCAGGCTGAAGTCTGTGAGGTTGCCCAGGCCACTTCCTGGGGCAACCCATAGAGTTAAATAGGGCACTTGGCCAATCAGAGAGGTTCAGGGTACCATCACTCTGGATCTCTTGGGCAGTATTTCCTGTAGCGTTTACTCTCCATAGGGCTCCCTGGCTGTGCCTCTGGATGGTCTCCCATTTTTGTAGCCATCCCAGGCTCTGCAGACCAGGGGTTCTAGTCCCTGGGTCCTTACAAAGAGAAAACAGTTTCTGCCTCAAGTGCATCAGAGCTATCCATCATACTACCTGGTGAGGGAGCCCAACACTTCTAAAAGACATACATGACAAGTTCCAAAGGAGAAGACCTCCATCTCTGCCTCCTACATCTGTGACAGTGAGACAGCTGTCAGTTTCCAAACAGTCTGTCTGACTCAGTCGAGAGCACCAAACCACTTAGAGAGTTCCCTTCCCTTCGGCTGCAAGTTGTACTGCTTGGAATCATGTTGTCAGACAGGTGGGTTCTAAGCATGGTGCAAGTGGGATATATTCTACAAATCACATCTATTCCACTCTCCCATCCACCTTTCCTATCTCTTTTCAGGGATCACTCTCCTAAGACTGTACTAATTCAGGAAGAACACTCTCTGTTGCTGTTAGGAGGCACTTCTTCTATGGCCCCTACATCAAGAGAGAGGATTTTATTCCTAGTATTTTCTCATTCTGAAGTCCAAGGAAGGCCTCAGACCCATTCTGGACCTGCAGAATCTCAAGCAATTCATAAAGATAAGATTTCTAATGGTTACCTTATCCTCTATTATCCCATTCCTATCTCTCAACGACTGGCTTGCTACCCTTGACTTAAAGGAGGTATACTTCCTTGTGGCCCTTCACCAGAGTCACAGGAAGTTCCTAAGATTTGTTCTGGCAGATATCCATTATTAGTTTACGTTTCTTCCATTTGGCTTGTCCTCTGCCCCTGTTCTGAGTTTTCACAATGTGCGTGGTGGTGGTGGCAGCACATGTTCAAAGGGTGGGCGTTTAGGTTTTCTTGAATAACTGGTTGCTCCCTGGACAGTCCAAGAACCAGGTGGAAGAAGGGGTGCAGAAGGTCTTGTCTCTTTCAAGTTTTAGACCTGCTAATCAACAAAGACCAACCAGATCTCACCCCTGAAAAGATAAAATTTGCAGTTCTTGATTCAACCACAGTGAGGCCATATTTGTTTCAAGCAATACACAATCTGTGCTCAAAATTCCAGGCGCATTCCTGTGTACAGTGAGGAATTGCAAGAGACTTTTAGGACACATGGCAACTTGCACATATGTGATCCAGCATGCCAGACTTCACCTTAGGGTCATGCAGAGGTGGTTGAAGTCAATTTACGATTGCTCCCGACATCCGCTGGGCATGCTGACTGAAATACCTGCAACTGTTCTCTTTTCTCCCTGAATTGGTGGATGGACTCAGTCAATGTAAGCACCAGGGTTCCCTTTACTCCTACTCTACCATCAGTGACTCTAGTCACAGATGCTTCATCCTTGGCTGGGGAGCACATCCTGTGAGCTTACAAACTCAGGGTCGGGACCTCTTCCTCTATATCAATGTCAGGGAGCTTTGGGCTATACACCTAGCCTGTCAGATATTTCTCCGTCATATAGCTGGCTGCTCCATGCAGGTTCTCACAAACAGTGCTGTGGTGATGTTTTACTTTTACAAACAGGGAGGGGCCACATCTGATGTCCACTACTTCTTGGTGAGGGGTCTTTTGGAATTTCTGCATCAAGAATGGAAAATACCTGTAAGTATTTCATCTCCTGGGCTCTCAATTCACTAGCAGACTGACTCAGCCGGTCATTCAGCAGAGGCCATGAGTGGCCCCACATACCTCATGTGGCAAAGTTAATTTTTCTGAATTGGGATTACCAGACTTGGACCTGTTCGCCCCCCACCAGAACAGGAAGTGTCACTAATTTTGTTCAAGGGGAGGCCTCTGCCCAAGGTCACTAACGGCTGCCTTTCTGATGTCAAAACAGAAGACTTCTTTATGCTTTTTCCCCCACCCCAACAGTGCTGAAAGTAGTGCCAAACTCAGACAGGACCATGCCATCCTAATTTTGATAGTGCCTGCCTGGTCTGGTCAATGTTTGTTCTCAAACCTATTGAACATCTGTTCTTGGGATCCAATTCCCTCCATACATAATCTGATAGGATCATAGTCAGATTTTGAATCCTGTTTCAGCCTGCATCTCACTGCCTGGATGCGCTCAGTGGGTTAGATCATCAAAGGTTTCCCTGTTTTGGTGGCATTTCAGACTGTGCATTTTGCATAATGGAAAGTCATCTACCAGATGTACATTATTTCATGAAATAGAATGACTTTCTTTGGTCCAGGCACCTGATACAGAGGCGGATTAAGGTTTTGTGGGCCCTGGGCCAGAGCAAGTGGGGGGGGAGGTTTGGATGGCTCTGCTCTTTAACCTGTCACCAAGCAGTACAAGTGCCTGATGGGTATTGCTATGGGAAAAAGTACTCTGGCACACTGGTGCACAGACAACTAAGTGAAGTGACATGTGCAACTCCTCTTGAGCAACAGTTGCAGAACAGGCATGTAACTATTTTTTTTTTTTTATTCTTCCTAAGAGAGGTTGATTCTCATTAACCTTAAAACACATTGATTTGCAACTACATAGAGCCATCACACTAAATTTGTGCTTCTTTTTGCCACTCTGGATGATGCATTGAATCAATACACATTTAAGCAATTATATAGCTTAATATACATGTATTCAGATTTGTAGTTTTCATTTTTATGATCTTAGAAAATGGTGAATGATGCATTTCTTATTTGCTAGAGCATTAGTTTTTTTACTTGTGATTTGTGTCAAGCTGCATTTGAATGGAAATTGAAATTCAATTATGCACAAACAGCATTTTAAAATTGGTTTTATTTAATTAAAAAAATCTTTTGAATGTGCTGGATGAAAAATCTGTTTTAAATGCAATACATTTGATACTTAATTAAAGAAAGCATTCTCTATAGTTAGTGACTAGAAACAATCAGTGCCATTATGTCCTTCAAGATTTTAGAACTAGTAGAACTCTTCCTCCTCCCACCTTGTTATCCTCTTCCAATCTATGAATAAAAAACAAGCTTTCTTGCTTTTTTTTTTTTTCCAATTCCCAAGTGGTTTCTCACCTTTTGAATGAATTAGTCATTGACCTGAAATATTCTCTCAGAAGAGGCTACTACTGTCAAAAGCTGATTTAGCATTTCAACTTACTCTGGTTCCAGGTGCTTTAGCCAGTGACTTCTACCAGCTCAGTGGTTTGACTTTCATTAAAATTTTAGTAGCAAACCATGTCCTGCTTGAATATTTTTATTTAATTTTAAATTATTTTAATAGATTAGAGTAAGTGTAGGTCTTAAAATAAGTTATCAATTAAAATTTATTTTTCTTTTTATTTTAAAAAGAAAAATTGTTTAATTTAAATTAAACTGATTTAAATTTTAAAATATCCAATTTGATGTAAAGACGTGTGGCGCGGCGGGAGTTGTTTTTATTTTTGGCAGTAAGTAAGCAAATATGGTTTGATCTGTTGAGTTAAAAGATGTCAGTGTTTGCAGCTGCTTTTCCAGTGAAGTCCAGGTCTAAAGTGTGGTTATAAAAAAACAAAAACAAAAGAAAAACTTTAATATGTTTTGTGTGTTTCTTTTCAGAATAGCTACTTCTTGATTTAGTTATCTCATTTGCTTTCTTACATGGGTACCTTTTTTTTCTTTCGCAGGCAATATGTTGTTTACAGTGAAGCCCTTCAAGATTTATATGGGCTTACTGAAGACAAGTTTGTCAATGGGTTAGCTTTACGATTTAGAATATAACCGTGTTGTTGAGAAGTTAATACAATCAAAACAAAAGTAAATCTCTTTTCATAGGAATGATAAAAATTTATGCAGCAAAGCCCTAGTGAGTGATGTAAAGGCCCTATGCAAAGCAGATTTGGTTAATGCACTCCAGAACCTGAATGTCAACAGCCATCAGAACTGTGTTGGCCTACAACAATCAAAAACAGGTTAGTTTGCATGTGTGCGCCTATTTATAGGGGCCCTGTGAGTCATTCGGAGCATAATTACATTTGCAGAAAATTTAAGCTTCTGTCTTCATACACTCAGAACTTCTAGAACATTCACCTTGAGGGCTGACATTTTCCACCTTTGGTCTCTATCCAAAGATGACGTGAGTGTGAAAGTTTGAGAGCTTGAGTAAAACTGTTTCAGTTAATCGAATAATGAAAGTATTAAGTATGTTTCCCAGCTCTGTGTAAATGTGTGCATTAAAACAAAACTTCTAGCCACCTTTTAAAAAAATCTATTTTTTAAATAGAGGTTAGCCCCCACACAACTCTCTAACTCAAAAAGGTTTCATACTAAGTCCACTTATAACTCTAAGGTCATTCAATAATACTGCTTAATATGAACAGCTATACTTGTACCATCGGCAATGGGTTATAATGGTGTAACTTAGCCTTGAGTGGGCCAATTCTTACTATTCCGGATTCACGATAGCTGTTCGTATTAAACAGTATTATGGAGTTGTCATGTAATATACCAGGTATAATTCTATTGCAGTCAGTGGAATTTTACCTACTTAGACCCTGGTTGTATTTGGCCCTTGGTATGCTATAGACTGGTATTTCTTAGACACATACAAGTAAGTTCATTTCTAAGTCACTTAAAAAATCAGGAATGTGGAGTAGAGTCATGGATAAATATATTCTGAGAAATTAGGTCATCTTGGTTAGTGGTCTGTTGCTTAAGACAAAGCATAATACAAATTGGCATAATAAGAAGTACTGAGGAAAACCTAAGAAAATGAAATTTAGGGCAAATAACCTGCTGGGAAGGGACTTAGTCTGATCTAGAAGGCTGAAATACCCCATGTGCTTAGTAACACAGCTTTCTGTGGACACATCTTAGTGCTCTTTACACTTGCTGCCCTTTAAATACAGAATCCAGATCAAGATCCATCTAGCCTACTTTCCCGTCTTCCGACAGGAAAATGGGAATGAACAGAATAGGTAATCAAGTGATCCATTCCCTGTCTCCCATTCCCAGCTTCTGGCAAACAGAGGCTAGGGACACCATCCCTGCCTGTCCTGGCTAATAGCCATTGATGGACCTATCCTCCATGAATTAATCTAGTTCTTTTTTAAATCTTGTTATAGTCTTGGCCTTCACAACATCCTCTGGCAAAGAGTTCCACAGGTTGACTGTGCATTGTGTGAAGAAATACTTCCTTTTGTTTGGTGTTTTTTAAACCTGCTTCCTATTAATTTCACTTGGTGACCCCTAGTCCTTGTGTTATGAGAAGTAGTAAATCATACTTCCTTATTTACTTTCTCCACACCAGTCATGATTTTATAGACCTCTATCATATCCCCCTTAGTTGTCTCTTTTCCAAGCTGAAAAGCCCCAATTTTATTAATCTCTCCTCAAACAGAAGCCGTCCCATACCCCAATCATTTTTGTTGCCCTTTCCTGAGCCTTTTCCAATTCCAATATAAGAAATTAATAAGCAGGTTTAATACAAACCAAGAGGAAGTATTTTTTCACACAATGCACAGCTAACCAATGGAACTCATTGCCATGGGCTGTTGTGATGGCCAAAAGTATAACTGGGTTAAACAAAGATATGGATAAATTCATGGAAGATAGTTCCATCAATGGCTATTAGCCAAGATGGTCAGGGTTGCAAGCCCATGCTCGGGACAACCCTAAACAGCTGAGTACCAGAAGCTGGGAGGAGAAGATGGGGGTTGATCCATCAAATTGCCCTGTTCTGTATGCTCCTCCTGAAGCTCTGGTACTGGTTAGTGTCAGACAGGGTACTGGGCTCGATGGACTCATTGGTCTGACCCAGTATGGCAGTTCTTAAGTTCAGTAGGCTCATCACACAACATACAAGCAAGTCACAAACATAAACAAACACCCTAGAGAAGAATCATGCTATTTCTCCTTCTGGTGGTAGTGTGTGGGGGAGGAGAGGTGAGAAATATGGACAATGTTGATTCTATTTTAAAATACTTGGAAGGTGCTTGGATATTGTTGTCATGGAGTAGTAGAAGTAAAGTGATGGAATCCTCTGTAGCTGGAGACCTACAACTAGAGGACAAAATATTAAATAGGTTGTAGGCAACAATCCAGCACTTGCAAAGACTGGATTACAGAACCTAGCAAGTTGTTTCTATAACTAATTTCTATGAATAATACACTAAAGAAAGCACTTACTGTAACTGTATTTACTTGGCAGATACTGGGTCCCAGAAAACCAAGAGGGAAGATCCCAGCCTTACTACTCCACTCCTAAGCATTGTTCCTGACCTTGAAAAAAGTTTAGGAGAAGCTTTATCCTCGATATTGGAAACTGAAATGAAAATTGCTTTTGGAAACTTGTGGATGGAGGTGGTTATTTGTGGTGGTTTGCTTGATATTTCAAATACTAAGTTAAAGATTGAACTTTGGACTTCGAGACAATCTGTCTGCTTTTTACGTTTCAATGTTAATGACAAATAAGGCTGATACAGTACAATGATGTGGAAGATGTCTCAAAATACATTCCAGTTGTTGACGCTGAACTCATTTTCAATTATAACCTCTTATGAAAATTTAAACAGATTTTTTTGTTTGTTTGAAAACTGCAAAACTGACCAATTGTGCTGCCCTCTGTCGTGATTCTTCAGGGACCCTGCTTCTGTGCTTGAGAGTTTCAACGTTTGATTATTTTTTAATTTTTTTTTATATCTAAACTGTTCATGTAAAAATGTACCAATAGGAAAAGAGAGATGATGAGAAACATTCTTTAAAATTATACAGAATAAATTGATAAGTAATGTTGCAATAAGACTACAGTTCTGGTTAGGGATTCTGGTGTTATCTTAATCCATGAGAGTTTGTTTAATTTGTCAATTAACCCATTGTAGAATGTGTGTTTAATTGCAAGGTGCCAGTGTGACCATACTAACATTTCAGATTCTTTTTTAAATTAAAAAAAAATAATCTATAGGACAGTTCCATCACAGGCAACATCAGTTGAAGCATTTCTCCCTCCCATTGCCACCACCTGCCTCCCGCTCTGCTAGTGTAGTTCAACCTAGGGAAATTCAATCTCCAAACTCATTTTGTACTTCACCTCTTTTGAGAGTTTGCCTTTTGGTGTTCTTGTGGTGTGGACACCTCTCTAACATGTATTAGGCTAAAGCAGTAATTCACTTTACACAGGCCATCTGATAACTTAAGGGAATTTGAACAAGTGACCTAGAAGCGAAGATTCATGCTTG